>NW_014577123.1:346353-357707 GCF_000485595.1 Priapulus caudatus | reverse complement strand
CAGTGTGCAGCGGCAGCCAGAGTTTGTTGCAGATGAGCATTTGGACGGCATTTACAGGAAATTGTCGGCAATAATAGGTGAAACAGAGTATAGAAACATTAAGACTTTGGTAGTAAATAGATTTCGTATTTATTTAGCATTATATTTCATTGAAATGCTCCAAGCGCCTGTGCGTACGCGTCTGCACTGGAGCATGGCCTAGCAGGGCAAGCGCATTAAATGTGCATTACATTTTCGAGCGTTGGGAGCCCTGTGCCGCGGCGCGTGAAATTCGTAATGGCTGGGTTTCCTCCCGAGCCGGCAGTCAGTCGATGGTAACTTTATTCCGCGCTGCGAACCTCGGCACCCTGCTGCCGGCGCGGCGCCGCAGCACGGAGTAGCAGACCGGCGCGGTAGGGCGTCGCCGCTCAGGGTACTCATAATTTTTCACTCGAGCGGTCTGCGATCAGTGTTTGCGTTCGTGGGTCACGTTCAAGTGACACTTACAACGACGCGATCCGGGATTACTATCCACCCACTGCTGCTGCTGCGGGCGCGAGCGACAAAGCGAAATGTTTTATAAGCATTATAAACATAAATGCGTCTATTGACGATTTTTGATATCGTGCATAATGAGTATAGTTTCGTACGTTGTCGTCGCGTGTATCTGGACGAGCATAAAACACAGTTACACCGCATAACAAGTATATAATCGTCGTCTATAAACGTATGCGGGCAGGTGCGCTTGTAGGCGGCTGCTTCATGTATTGTTCACGGTAACCCCACATACTTGTTCCTCGTCAAAGCGTGTGAGAGAGACTAACAGATTTCGCATTTCTTGTATGCATCGAGCTACTCAATTTTGCACGTACAGGTAGAATTTTAAATTTATCTGAAATATACGTTAAATATTGATTATGGAAACTGTTCGAAATATGTTAGCTAAGGCGTGGTCAAAATTAGAGATAATATATAATATAATCGGCTATCATACATACGTATCTATAATAGAAACGAAGAATGTTTTGATACAGTATGCCGCAGCACTATTGCCCACGCGGAGCGGATTTATATCAAAAAGTAATTTGCGAAAAGCAGCAGGGGTATATTTGTTATGAATTATATCAGGAGCGTATAATGACAAATTTGTCATTATACGCTCCCGATTATATCAAAACAATGTTTATATTGATATGAATTGATATTTTACAAAAAGCATTCTACATCACAAATGAAATATAAGTAGGTGTAGTGCATGTCGGATCTTGTATGAATAGAGTAATACAGGTATATCATGCGATAGAACCTGATAGAATCATTGTTCATTTATGGGCCTTTTAGAGAGTGCAGAAGATTGATTGATTGAAGATTGAAGATTGATGCAGATAGAAGAAGCCATTATTGTAGCCATATTTAATAATGCATTGATATGATTGCTCTATCCTATTTCACAAATTTTTAATAGATTTTTGTAGATTTTGTCTAAAGTGATGAGCAGTATCAACCAGACTAAGGTAGCCCTCTCATTCACACTGTCGTGCCATTGCCGCGTGTGACTAGTACACGACGGCCATTTTTGCACCCGTTCACACTGGCCTTCCTACGTACAAGTAGGTAGTGAACGGTGGTCGTTGTTGGTACATGCTGACTCACGCCTCTCATTTAATTGTGTCCGTAACTAGAGGACTAGTATATCGGCACATAACTAGTCGATGGAGGGCTGTACCACCGTATTGTAATGTAACACACTTACTATGGGGTAGTGTAGTACGTACCGTCAGTAATGTTCAGCCACATTCACCCACTCCTTAAAAAGAAAAACATTAACGTTTTTACTAACTACGAACAACTACTACATTTTTTACGATCCCACCCCGCTCACGCCTCTCTAACTTTCTTAACTATCAAACTATAACTACATCTCCCTAGCTGTGAGTTTTCCTACGTTGTCTGTATTGCCTATATCTGTAAGTGCTTATACGAAGACAGTCACCGTGTCCGACCCCCACCCCCACTCTACGCTTACTCACCCCCCTCCCCCCGTCTTTCAGTACATGTATTTGTATTTTAATATATGCAATAAAGATTTGATAATAATAGCAATAATATTACTAATACTAATACTAATACTGACTTAACTAATAATATAATAATATAATAACTAATAACTAATACTAATACTAATAGTAAATAACTCAATACTGAATACTAATACTAATACTAATACTAATACTAATACTAATACTATACTAATACTAATAATAATACTATAATAATACTAATACTAATACTAATAGTAATAATAACTACTAATAATAATAGTAATAATAACCTTCTCTCCTTGGCCCTGGACAGGTGGCAGATCAAAATAACCGCAAGGATGACAACTGGGGGGGAAGAACAACGACGTGCATCACAGGCAACCCGTCGGCAGGCCGGCGCTCGTTCGAGGACAACTCTCGAAGAGCTGTCGGCGGACATTTGACGGCGGCGCAAGGCGCGGCGATCGGCGAGCAACGGGATTGCG
The DNA here is from genome assembly GCF_000485595.1 of Priapulus caudatus. Classification (NCBI taxonomy): domain Eukaryota; kingdom Metazoa; phylum Priapulida; class Priapulimorpha; order Priapulimorphida; family Priapulidae; genus Priapulus; species Priapulus caudatus. The sequence continues at coordinate 355,201 of NW_014577123.1, read as the reverse complement.
TCTCCGCTGCGCGCAGATTCGTCGGCACGATCGTTGGCAAGCCGGTGCATGGCAGCGGCTTGCCTTCCTACACGCGGGGTAGGCCTTCGTGCTGCGCTGACTGGAGTTCATCATGTGACCCGGGACTCCAACAGATCAGGTGAGAACATCCAGGGGCGGCGGCGGAGGGGGCGCGCGTACGGTAAGGGAGGGGTCGCACGGAGGTTGTCGGAGCGGTGCCGTGCATGACAGGCGGAGGGGTCAAGTGTGTCGTGCTGGGTAGCAGCTGAGTAATGCGGGTGATAAAGTAAAAAAAGTGTGCATGGTAACAAAGTAAACACGTACTGCATAGCAGAGTAAAACAAGTACTGTACAGTAGCACAGTAAACAACTAACACAAGTAAACGAGTAGTACGGTAAGCAAGTAAGAATGAACCCAGGTTGGGGTAACAGCAAAAAGGAATACAAGAAGGAGGCAGAACAAGATTAAGCCATTGGTAAACAGAATGACAGAAACAAGCAAACAAAGCAAAAAGATAACACAGAAAATTAAAGATGTAAAATATAAGATGGTAAAACAAGAAGCAGTAAACAAGAGTCAGAAACATGGGGTGATCGCATCAGCGTCTGAGCAGTTCGATGCGACGTGTGTGTGTGTATAGCATTGTCTAACGGCATAGCAACCCCATAACCGGACAGGCCTCCAAGGCCGCACCGTGCGGACTCCTCACACAGTTTTGTCAACAGTGCTCTGACAATGTAACATGATTTATAATAGGTAGACACTTTTGCAGCTCAACTACCACCCCTTGTGTGTCATCGTTTAATTGGTGATTAAATATTCCTGGTATTTTATATAGTCTTTCATAATTTGCGGGAGGTCAGTAAAAACGAGAAACCAGTGTGATAATGCGAATGAATATGAGGCGCAGTGAAATTTGTGCGAAAAGACTCTGCAGTTTAATAGGGATCGTTTACATCTAGGTTCTAGGGTTATTTTCAGTTAATTTAGGGGTTAAAATTACCTACATAAAAAGTTTCATCAGGTTACAATCACCATTAAGAAATATTAGTTAAAAAATGTTTTTAAAAACTACACTGACTACAATTGATTACAACGACGGTGGCGGCCACTCAAAAGCCAGACCGCATCTAAAAAAGTTGCGCAATAACCCACTTTTCAGGCCAAGGGCTACAGACCGAAGGGGTTTCTATATTATTAAATTATAAAGCAAAAAGATTGTAATATTTTGATAAAACGACATGAAGTGTTCAGTTATAGTTATGGATAAAATTTTGTCCTAAAATGAACAATCGTTCGTGTAAATAGGCCTATTTAGGTATGAACTAAAATTGGCAGGCTTTGTGATTAGCCCTCGGTCTGTAACGATGCAAATAAATTGCCAAATATGCAACTTTTTCAATGTGGCAGGACGGTCACGGGTGTCATGGCGCCGTTCAAATTTTCGTTAGCGTTTATGTGTAATTAAATATAACAATCAAATTAGGTATCTGGTAACAAATTACGTGTGGGTATAGACGATTTGTTATACAGTAAGTTCAATTGTATACAGTAAAATCCTAGAGTCTACTACCTTTTAATCATTACCGTGTAAGCATGTGAAGACCGATAAATGTTGGGCAGACTTTAGGAGGCTGCATGTCTGACATGCAAGAAAATCATTATCTATCTATCCATCAATTATAAATATAGTGATATTATTGCTGGGCTCTGAAGGTCTCTCTCGTAGGAAAAGTGGTCGTTGTAAGTCGTTTAGAGTGGGCAGCGGCCAGAAGGGGGTGTGGGAGGGGGGGTGTTTTCGTTGGTTCATCTAGCTTAAGGCGCGTGCTGTTTGCCTCTTGAAGACAAATGAACGTTACCGTTCCAAATCAGACGAGGATGCAGCGTCGCTCGCTGTACTCGAGTTACTATAGCAACCAGGCCAGCTCGCGGCGGTTATGGCTCGTGATATAGGATGAGTGCTGTGTAACACTGGCTCTAGGCTACGGCAATTCGAATTGCACAAAGCGGTCGCCTGGGGGCACGTGGATTACAGCGAGACCAGTATTGCCTTTTTACGGGCCCCATCTGTGCATTTTAAAAGCGAAGTGTTTGCGTATAGATTAGCGAGGATTTCAACGTATGCAAGTGATTTTTCAAGCGAGTGATCGGTCGATGTTGGTTGAAAAATTAGGCTTACTGGGATTTCGCGTGAGAGGTCACTAAAATTTGGTATTGCTCTGGGTTTGTTCTGGTTTGATATCTAGGGTAGTGTACCCTTTATACTACGCATACAAACAATGCGACCAACCATTAAGTCTTAAACTCTGCTGCTACTATCAACCTCGTGTACATTGCCATTCGCTCTGAGCTGCTCTACTATTGCCCTAACTACAGGCGTCATGACGAAAGCGTTTCTGGTATGTCGTATTACCGGTTGATCGGTGGTTGCATAATGCAGTCTGCTTGCACAGTGCAGTCGCGCTGCATAATGTGTTTGTTTTCTAATTACCGACCCAGACCCCTGTGTATTCCCGAATGCCTTTGTTCTTTGTTCAGTAGAAATTAAAAAGTGATTCTTCGTGCGCCGGCGTGCAAAGCACTTGCTGTACCCGCGAGTATAATATAATGATTATGAATCTAATAAACATTAATGTGCTCTAAAATATAATAATAATGAAAATAGTATGGTGAATTACTAGGTAACTATGTCGTTGCTCATAGGGGGTCAGTTTTTTGCGTTTATTGTGTTTGGATAAGAAAATGTTAAGAACTTTGTGTTACATCACAATCAGGAGGTTGTTTACTAGATTAACATGCAATAACATGATAATAATAATAACAATAATAATAATAACAATAAAGTTAGACAATTGTGATGTAATATGCATGATTGCCTCTAAAACAGTACACTCAGTAATGGCATCATTTTTGTGGTTGACAGGCGTACATGTGTAGTAACGTCATCATCATCATCATAGTTGTTGTTGTTGTTGTTCAGGTAACGTCAGTCATCATCATCATCGATATGTTTTAGTTGATTGTTTACAGCCTGCGACGCGGAACCGTGTGAGGCGCCTGCTTCATGAGTCTTGCCTTCAAGCCCTTGTCATCATCAATCATCATCATCATCATCATTAGTTGTTGTTGTGTTGTTGTACAGCTGCGACGCCGGCGTGTGAGGGCCTGCTCATTGTAGCTCTTGGCCTTCAAGCCTTGTATCATACATCATCATCATCATACATCATTTCACAATCATCATCAGTTGTTGTTGTTGTTGTTTACAGGCGGCTTGCCGACGCGGCGTGCGTGAGGGCCTGCTCATGAGTCTTTGCTTCAAGTTGTCGATCATCATCATCATCATCATCATCATCAGTCATCTCATCATTCATAGTCTTGTTGTTGTCTTGTTGTATTACAGCTGCCGACGCCGGCCCGAAGCGGGTGAAGGGCCTTGGCTCATGAGTCTTAGCCTTCAAGCTGCGGTCATCATCATCATCATCATCAATCATGCATCATCATCATCATCATCATCATCATCATCATAGATTGTTGTTGTTGTTGTTTACAGCTGCGATGCGGCGGCGTGTGAGGGCGCTGCCTCATGAGTTGCTTGCCTCAAGCTTGTTCATCATCATATCACTATTCATCATCATCATCATCATAGTTGTTGCTTGTTGTTGGTTTCACAGTCTGCCGATGCGGCGTCGTGAGGCGCTGCTCATTGAAGTCTTGCCATTCAAGCTTGTCAGTTCATCATCAATCATCGATCATCATCATCATCATCACATCAATCTAGTTGTTGTTGCTTTTTACAGCTGCGACGCGGCGTGTGAGCGGCCTGCGCTCGATGAGTCTTTGCCTTCAAGCCTTGCTCATCATCATCATACATCATCATTCATCATCATCATCATCATCATCATCATTAGTTGTTGTTGTTGTTTACAGCCTGCCGACGCCGGCGCTTGCTGAGCGGCCTGTCTTCATGAGCTCTTTGCCTTCAAGCTTCGTCATCATCATCATCATCATCATCATAGTTGTTGCTTCGTTGTGTTGTTTACAGCTGCGACAGCGGCGTTGAGGGCCTTGCTGCATGAGTCTTTGCCTTCAAGCTTGTCATCCTCCGGCATCGGCGCAGTGGCGCCGTCTTTCTACCGGCGTCCGAAGGCCACCGATGCCGCGATGTGTTCGTGTGCGCTAGCGGGCTATCGCTGCTCTGTCTTCACATTCATTCTTCACCTTCTGCTACTGCGCTTCTTCTTCGGGCGTTGGCCATCCTCGCCGGCCAGCCGGCTTACGTGGCCCCCGAACCTCGCCAGGTGGGGGCGGCGCGTGGCGCGCGCAGCGACTACTACGGATGCTGACGCTGGGGTCCGCGGACGCTCTCGCGGGCCTGCGTCGCGCCGAGCGCCTACCACCAAGGTTGGTGAGTTCGCTGCGACGCATTCGTCGACGCGCTGCTCTTCGTCCACTTACCTGGCCGTTCGTGCTGATCGAGCTTGCCTGGGCAGGTCTGCGCACCGCCCTACACGCGTGACGGTCGCTGCCGGGTCCCCGCGAATGGCCGAGCCGGCCGCTCGCGTACAAACGTGGGCCCGCCAGCTCTGACACGTGCGACGACATGCGCGCCGCAAAGGCCTGGCTGCTGGGAGCGCAGTACTACGCCGACTTCGCCCGCGCCGTACAACCCCTACCTGGACCGCGCGCCGTCGCGACGCCGGCAAGTCGTGACGTAGCCGACGACGTTCAACGTTCTACCGATATCGACGTCGCGCGGGGAACAACAGCCTGCAGCCGGGCGGGTCCTGCGCGCCGTATCATGGCTTGCGTCGCGCCCGCCCGCCCGCGAGCATGAGCCACAACGAAGGATGCGTAGCGTGCCCGCTGGCGAGGCCGGCTCCATGTGGGTTTTGGGCGTTCCACGGTTATGGGCTTCAGGGCGGTTCTGTGCAACCAGGTGCTTATGGCCAAAATTTTGCTTATGGCTGCTTATGGTGCGCTTTTTTCTTGACGGGAGGAGTCCGTTAGCTTTTAGCAGATTCTCAAGCGCGGCCTTGACTCTGAAAGAGGCTGAAGAACCATTGACGTAGTGTTATTGCAAAGGCAGGCCTTTAGCCCATCATCGGTTGCGATAGGAAGTTTATTTAAATATAATTGGTCTCAGCCGCACAAAGCTTATGGCGAACTCGAACTTTGGGTGTGTGCATACAAACCGCGTGGTGAGTTTCACCATCCTAGCAACAATTTTCAAGTGGGGTGCGGTTATCTTGCCTTCGGCAGATGGGACGATTTCACATACATACATTACATCGCGTAATTGAGATCTAGCCGCGATCTCATATGAGATAGATAAACTGCCCATCTAAGTGTCCCTCTATATATGCATGCTAGGCTTGTCGGTGCCGTTGCCCTTACATCGCCCCAGCAGAGGCGCCCAGCCGTCGGAGCATTGTGCAAATTAAATTGAAATGAGGTGCATTGCCTGGCGAGCGGCCCACCAGGGACGCTGCGCCTGTCGCCTACGTAAACGCTACCGATATCTGATGATATATACGCATTTCACGTAAACGAGCGTGAGACAGCGCGCCGATGAATTATTTATTATTATCAGCCCGCGATGACGCGGAGAAAAAGGTTGCATGGCGATTATTGCCATGCCTCGTCGATACGCTAATGTCTAGCGCACCTCCATAGAGAAAATCACGTCTAATTAGCCAGTTTATCAATAGGTCTGTCTCCCTCCCTCCCTCATTACGGTGTCGGTAAGCAGCCTAGGTTCAACCCGCCAGCCAAGCAGTCGTAGCGCGCGTGCGCTCGCAGCTACCTCTGAATTTTACAGCAGAGGTATATTCCTGATGATGGATGCAGCATCCAGATGGGTGCTCGCTCGGATAAAGCTAACACACTCATGGCGTTGCCCGCACCTGATCGCTGCCTTCAGGAGGCGCAGGGTTTTATGCTATCGCCGACCCTTAACTTGGCTTCTGTTACCAGCTTACTCGAGAATTAGTAGTCGCGTTGGCGCGCTTGCGTGATGCAAAGAACAAAGCTTCAGTGCACGCTGATTAATGAGTATACATTCGCATCACTTTGAAACCCTGCATGCCGGAATGTAGGTCTCCTCTCTCTAGCCTAGCGCTACTCCGCAAATGCATGCGTCCCAAGTTCCTTTTGATGTTTCCATCCATTCCTTTCCACTGCCTGCCGATGAGAAATAGCCATGCGCTACACGATACACACGCAAGCAAGCACGTCACACAATCAGACATGCCATTATTGCCACGTGCACGCACCACACAGACTGATGCACGCACTAAGCACGGCCATCCCCCTCACACGCGCGCGCCACGCACGCATGCTGCCGCACATGCCAACTACACGCTGCGCACACACACACAACAACACCTACACACACACTGCCACGCACGACACGCACACACGATCGCACGCACGCAACACACGACACGCACGCCACACACGCACGCACCCACCGCACGCCCACACGGCGCGCGCGCACACACACACGTGCGCGATCGCGCCGCCACACACACAACACACATCACACACACACACACACACCACACGCACACGCATTAACGGCGCCTGGTTTCACGCGCGGCCACATAGATTCGTGAGTTGTGTTTTTCAGCCCGTAACAGGCCAGCAATCGTCGCACATTGCAGTTCTACGACGCGAGCCTGCGAGTACGAGAGCGAAGGCTGGAGGCGCCGCGCCAGAGAGCGCATGGCTGCTCACAGGCCGCAGAGCGAAGCCTTCACGCACGTCAAGCGCATTGCCCAGAACGCATCCCGCGCTGAGTTAGCAGCTAACGTCAGTGTGCGTGCGCACACGCTGCGTGCGCTGCGTGGCCGTGCGTGCGTGCGTGCGTGGCGTGACGTTGCCGGTGGCGGCATTGCGTTGCGTGCTCTGTGTGCTGTGTGTGCGTCGCGTGCGTGTGTGTTATGTGTGTGGCTGCGTGCGTGTATGTGTCTGTGTGTGTGTGTGTGTGTGTTGTGTGTGCGTGTGGTGTGTGTGTGTGTGTGGTGCATGTGTGCGTGGCATGTGCAAGCGGGATACTGTCTGCTGTGCCGTTGCGTGCGGTATGTGATCTTGTGTGTGTGTGTGCGGGCGTGCGTGCGTGCTGTGCGTGCCGTGCTGCTGCATAAGCGTGTGGGTGTCTGTGTTGCATTACTGTCGCGTGCGTGACGAGTGGTGTGTCTGTGTGCGGCGTGCGTTGCATTGGCGTGCGTGCGCTGCGTATCATGTGTGTGTGTGTGCTGTGTGTGCATGCGTGCGCCTGCGTTGCGTGTGCTGGTGTCTGTAGTGTGTGTGGTGCGTGCCGTCGCCGCTGCGTGTGTGACGTCGTGTGTGCTGTGTGCAGCCCGTGCTTGTGCATCGTGTGCGTACGTGCCAGCGTGGCCCACTCAGATTAACTACGGTTGTCGTTCAGCTACCATGAGCTCTGAGCTATAGTGATTTTTATTAACAAGTGTTATGCATTTAATCTAGCGTAGCCCCATTTACAATTTACAGATCAAGGAACAGTATTAGCAAGCAAATTTAGTGCTAAGAGTAGGAATGTGTGAAACTGACGTGACACGGAGAAGAGGGTGCTATTTTATTAGGAGGTCTGAAAAGTTGGTGTCAAAGAAACGCGAACTACTGCAAGCATATAAGAATCTATAAAACTGCTTCCATGAGCAATGTGGCTGAATCAGTGGGTCGTACGTAGGAAAGAAAAACTAGTGCAGGGATATATGGTTTAAAGCAATACGTCATAGAATGTTGGGATGCTGGTGCAGCGCAGAAAGAGAGTCTTTGGACAGCGTATTGTTCATAGATTAAAAAAGCAAGCTACAGGCAATGTAGCAGCAGCTGAAGCGATTTTCGAGACCTAGTTTTTATGTAATTTATTTACATTTTGCCAATTTCATCTAAATATATTTCTTACATATAATCGTTGGTAATTGGCGATATTTTATGCCGGGTAAATTATGCAAAAAATTCATCTAGTTTTTCATGCTCGCTGTCAACTCGTCCGAGTTTTGATGAATTCGGTGATGTTGGAATGTGATTGTGATCTTAGTGCATACTGCTAAATTTACGGTAGCCAGTTCACAAGTCTGTTTTTATCTCACTTAGCCTCGTAGCTGAAGGCAGAGCCGTCATTCATTGTGAACTACCTATCGCCGCAAATCTCACGCCCGAGGTCAACATTATTTTTTCGTTCGTATTCATATCGCATGTTCGCGAACTCTCTACGCATTCGCTGCCGCAGCGCAGGCCAGACAAAAATTTACCATTTTAAAACTGCTTGCCGATGAGTTCATGATGCCGTACTTTCCACAAAGGCCACACTTTATCGATCTGGTAATACGCTAATGTGGGGTGGCGGGCTGCGGCGTGGACGGGAGCCGGGGGCACGCGGAATCATTATTGCGCGGTTAGCAGGGCCATCTGCCTGGGCGGCGTTGTGAGCAACTGTTTGCCTTCATTTAGAGTCATTATTTCTGCCCGTTCGTACAGCTACGAAGTATTTAATGAATAGCAGCTGCTTATTGAACCAAGCCGGCCGTGGCCAGTTCGGCGCGGAAAGTCTGCTTTTCGGGTATCTCTACGTGTATTCTGTCGATTGTATAGCACGCACACAGGAGCGAATACCGTCTGCGGCAGGATGCGCAGAGCTAACAATTCGCAGTACGCGTCTGCGTGGTTACGGCCTCAAGGCCTGAGCTGTTTCACTTGTCAAAGCAGTTCGATTGGGAAGCGCCATCTTCACGTAGGCGCTGATAAAATATGAAGAGGTATTCTTTAGCCGCCTCGCTAACCCCTGAGCGGTATTGGAGCCGCGTTTATGATCTGCATGTG
>NW_014577123.1:344491-346328 GCF_000485595.1 Priapulus caudatus | reverse complement strand
TAATACTACTACTAATAATAATAGTAATAATAACCTTCTCTCCTTGCCTGCAGGTGCAGATCATACCGCAGGATGACAACTGGGGGGAGAACACGACGTGCATCACAGGCAACACGTCGGAGGCCGGCGGCTCGTTCGAGGACATCTCGAAGCTGTCGCGAGACTTTGACGGCGGCGCAGGCGGCGGCGATCGCGAGCGGGCGTTCCGCTGCGCGCAGTTCGTCGGCACGTCGTTGGCAGCGGTGCTGGCAGCGTTTGCCTTCCTCACGCCCGTAGCCTTCGTGCTGCTGCCTGAGTTCATCGATGTACCCGGACTCGAACAGATCAGGTGAGACGCCAGGGGGAGCCGGCAGAGGGGGCGCGCGTACGGAAGGAGGGGGTCGCACGAAGGTGTCGGAGCGGTCGCGCGTACGGGCGGAGGGGTCAGAGGTTCGTGGCTGGGGTACGGTGAGTAATGCGGTGATAAAGTAAAAAAGTGTCATGGTAACAAAGTAAACACGTACTGCAGTAGCAGAGTAAACAAGTACTACAGTAGCACAGTAAACAAGTAAACAGTTAAGAAGTAAACAACTAACACAGTAAACGAGTAGCACGGTAAGCAAGTAAGTAACGAACCAGGTGGGGTAACACAGATTAAGGAGGAAGACAAAGTAAGGAGTAAACAAGTAACATGGTAAACAAGAATGACAGTAAACAAGCAAACAAGCAAAAAGATAACACGTAAAAAAGTAAGTAGTAAACAATTAAGATGGTAAACAAGTAAGCAGTAAACAAGGTCAGAAAATGGGGTGATCGCTCAGGTCGAGCAGTTCGATCGTGTGTGTGTGTGTGTAGTCATTGTGCTACGGGCATAGCAACCCCATACCACACCATATGTCACACAGTTTGTCACTGTGCTCTGACATGTAACATGATTTATATAGGTAGCACTTTCCAGCTCACTACCACCCTTGTGTGTCATCGTTTATTGTGATTAATATTCCTGGTATTTTATATAGTCTTTCGTAATTTGCGGTGAGGACAGTAAAACGAAAGTCTGATAATTGCGAATGAATATGAGGCGCAGTGAAATTTCGTCATTTTCTACGAAAAGACTGCAGTTTAAAGGGATCATTTACTCTAGGTTCTAGGGTTATTTTCAGTTAATTTAGAATAAAATTACGCTACATAAAAAGTTTCATGGTTCAATCACCATTAGAAATATTATTAAAAAATGTTTTAAAACTAACGACTACAATTTGATTACAACGACGGTGGCGCCACTCAAAGCGCACGATCTGATAATTTGCGCAAAACCACTTTTCAGCCAAGGGCTACAGACCGAGGGTGTTTCTTATTTATTAATTTAAAAGCAAAAGGATTGTAATATCTTATAAACGACATATAGGTTCAGTTATATTATGGATAAATTTGTCCTAAAATGAATATCGTTCGATTAAATAGCATTTAGGTATGAATATAATTGCACCTTTGTGATTAGCCCTCAGTCTGTAACGTGCAAAATAAATTGGCAAATTTTTCAATGTGGCAGGACGGTCGCGGGTGTCATGGCGCCGTTAAAATTTCGTAGCGTTGATGTGTAATTAATTATAACAATCAAATTAGGTATCTGGTGACAAATACGTGTGGGTATAGAGAGACTATAGACGATTTGTTATACAGTTGTAAGTCGTTGATACTGGCAGCGGCCGAGAAGGGGGTGTGGGGTGGGGGGAGTTTTCGTTGGTTCATCTTAGCTTAAGGCGGTGCTGTTCGCCTCTCGAAGACAAATGACGTTACCGTTCCAAATCAGACGAGGATGCAGCGTCGCTCGCTGTACTCGAGTTACTATAGCAAC
>NW_014577123.1:334804-344481 GCF_000485595.1 Priapulus caudatus | reverse complement strand
GCGGCGTGTGAGGGCCTGCTCATGAGTCTTGCCTTCAAGCTTGTCATCATCATCATCATCATCATCATCATCATCATCATCATCATCATCATCATAATAGTTGTTGTTGTTGTTGTTTACAGCTGCGACGCGGCGTGTGAGGGCCTGCTCATGAGTCTTGCCTTCAAGCTTGTCATCATCATCATCATCATCATCATAGTTGTTGTTGTTGTTGTTTACAGCTGCGACGCGGCGTGTGAGGGCCTGCTCATGAGTCTTGCCTTCAAGCTTGTCATCATCATCATCATCATCATCATAGTTGTTGTTGTTGTTGTTTACAGCTGCGACGCGGCGTGTGAGGGCCTGCTCATGAGTCTTGCCTTCAAGCTTGTCATCCTCGGCATCGGCGCGTGGGCCGTCTTCTACCGGCGTCCGAAGGCCACGATGCCGCGAGTGTTCGTGCTGCGCGGCATCGTGCTCGTCTTCACATTCATCTTCACCTTCTGCTACTGGCTCTTCTTCGGCGTGCGCATCCTCGCCGGCCAGCCCGGCTACGGCGGCGCCCCCGACCTCGCGGTGGCGGCGGCGGCGGCAAGCGACTACTACGATGCTGACGCGGTCGCGGACGCCGTCGCGGGGCTGCGTCGCGCCGACGCCTACCACAAGGTGGTGCAGTTCGCGGCAACGTTCGTCGACGCGCTGCTCTTCGTGCACTACCTGGCCGTCGTGCTGATCGAGCTGCGGCAGCTGCGCACCGCCTACACGGTGACGGTCGTGCGGTCCCCGGATGGCGAGCGGCGCGCGTACAACGTGGGCCAGCTGAGCGTGCAGCGCGCCGCCGCCTGGCTGCTGGAGCAGTACTACCGCGACTTCGCCGCGTACAACCCCTACCTGGACCGCGCGCCGTCGCGACGCGGCAAGGGTGACGTGCCGACGACGTTCAAGTTCTACGATATCGACGGCGCGGGGAACAACAGCCTGCAAGGGCGGTCGCGCGCGATCATGGCTGCGTCGGCCCGCCGCCGCGACATGAGCCACAACGAAAGGTGCGTAGCGTGCGCGCGAGCGTCCATGGTGGGTTTTGGGGTCCATGGATGGGCTTCAGGGGGTCTGTGAACCAGGTGCATGCAAAATTTTGCTTATGTGCTTATGTGCGTTTTTCTGGGGAGGAGTCCGTAGCTTTTAGCAGATTCTCAAAGGGGGCCTTGACTCAAAAGAGGTTGAGAACCATTGACGTAGTGTTATTGAAAGGCAGGTTTAGCCCATCATCGTTGCGATAGGAAGTTTTAAATATAATGCTCAGCGACAAAGTATGGCGAACTCGACGTTTTGGTGTGTGTGCATACAAACCGGGTGAGTTTCACCATCCTAGCAACAATATTCAAGTGGGGTGCGGTTATCTTGCTTCGGCAGATGGGACGATCAATACTACATTACATCGCGTAATTTGAGATCTAGCGCGATCTCTTAGATAGATAACTGCCATCTAAGTGCCTCTATATATGATGCTAGGCTGTCGGTGGTTGCCTTACATCGCCCCAGAGAGGGCCCAGCGTGAGCATTGTGCAAATTAAATTGAAATGAGGTGCATTGGCGAGCGGCCACCAGGGACGCGCGCCTGTCCGCTACCGTAAACGCTACCGATACTCCGCGATACGCATTTCACGTAAACAGCGTGAGACAGCGCGCGATGAATTATTTATTATTATTAGCCCGCGATGAGGGAGAAAAGGTTGCATGGCGATTATTGCATGCCTCGTCGATACGTAATGTCAGCCACCTCCATAGAGAAATCACGTCTAATTAGCAGTATCATAGGTCTGTCTCCCTCCCTCCTCATTACGGTGTCGTAAGCAGCTAGTCAACCCGCAGCAAGCAGTGTAGGCGGTGCGTGCAGCTACCTCTGAAATTTTAAAGAGAGGTAATTCTGATGATGGATGCAGCATCCAGATGGGTGATCGTCGGAAAGTTACACACGTTGGGTTGCCCCCGCCGATCGTGCTTCAGAGGCAGGGTTTATGCATCGGACCCTTAACTTGGCTTCTGTTACCAGTTACTCGAGAATAGTAGTCGGTTGCGTGAGAAAGAGAACAAAGTTCAGTGCAGCTGTTAATGGTATATTCGATACGACATTGAAACCTTGCAGGGAATGTAGGTCTCCTCTCTCTAGCTAGCTACTCTGCAAATGCATGCGTCCCAAGTTCCTTTGATGTTCCATCCATCCTTTCCACGCCTGCCGTGAGAAAGTAGCCATGCGTACACACCACGCAAGCAAGCACTCACACAATCAGACATGCATGTATGCGTGCACGCACACACAGATTGATGCACGCACCACGCACGCATCCCCTTCCACACGCGCGCGCACGCACGCATGTGAGCACATGCAACTACACGCGCGCACACACACACACACACCTACACACACACGCACGCACGCACGCACACACGATCGCACGCACGCACACCGCAGCGCACACGCACGCAACGCACGGCACCTTGCAGCGCGCGCACACAACAATGGTGCGCTGGTCTCGCGCACTACCCACACAAACACATAGCCTAACGCACATCACAACACGAAATCACACTCAACACACACAACGGCTACGCACGACTGCACACACACACACACACACACACATCACACCGCACAGTCATTCACGGACCCGCTGTTTCACGCGCTCGGTCGCACTTATGATCGACGCATGATTGCTCGTGTTTTCAGCCCGATAGACAGAGCATTACGTGAACATTGCAGGTTTTTCGAAGGAGCTGTGAGTTACGAGGCGAATGTGGTGAATGTCGTGCTGCGAGAATGCAGCGAGATGGTCTCTACGGATCCCGAGAGGAAGCCTTCACGAGACCGTCAGGCGGATGCATAACTGATCCGGCTAGTAGTTACAACGCTACCCCGATCACTGCTGCAATGCGTGATCGCGGACCGTAGCGTTGCTTGTCTGCGTGCGAATGCGTAGCGGTGTGTGTGTATGTGTGTGCTGGTGTGCTGTCTCCGACACTGTGCCCATGCGTGCGTGTCATGTGCTCGCCTGGCTGTTGTGTGTGTGCTGCTTGGCTGTGTCTGTGCGATGTGTGTGTGTGTGTGGTTTGGTGTGTGCATCCGTGCGGTGCATGGTCGGTTACCTTTTTTAACCCGTCGCTTGTACCCATTGTACAGGGCGCGTGTGATGTGTCTGTGTGCGTCGGTCACATGTACCTTTATATGTCTGTGCGCGTGCGGTGGATGTTATGTGTCTGTGTGGTCGGTCCTCGTTGTTGTCTAGTGTGCGTCCGTGCGGTCACAGATCGTGGGTGTCTGTTCCTCGTGTGCGTAGCTAGTGCGAGACCGTGTCCCGTGTCCATCTAGGATATAAACTAAACGCGTTGTCGTCTTCGCCGCGGTCCATTGAGGCTCTGAGCTTAGTGATTTTATAACAAGTGGTGAATTTATTGGTAAGCAATATACAGATCTAAATACCATCCGGCTGCTTACTATTAAAAGAAATTTGAGTGTATAGACTAAGAAGGCAGGAATGTTGTGAAACTGGTGACATAGGAGAAGACGGACATAAGTGTATTACTTATTAGGAGGAGTCTTGAAAATTGGTGTCAAGCAAACGGCACCTAGCTATCATTGCAAGACTAGTAGAGATCCCTATAACACAACAAACTGTTCCATAAGCAATAGAGCGTTGGACTGAATTCAGCGTCGTGATCGTTAGAAAAGAAAACTTAGTGCTAGGATATATGTTTAAATTTCCGCACGTCTATTAATGGAGCTGAGTGCAGGAGAACAGAGAGATTCCTGGACCAATATGTCATAGATAAAAAAGGCCAAGTACATCAGGCAATGCGTCGCGCTCAGCAGCTGAAGGAATTTTTCGAATGACCTAGTTTTAATGTAAATTTATTTACATTTTGCAATCTCTCAATCTAAACTCATATTCTACATCTCGTTGTAATGGGTGAAGTTTTTATGCGGAATTCTTAGTGCATAATAATTCATCTGAGATTTTACATGTCGCTGTCAACCTCGCGAGTTTTGATTGAATCGGAGTGATGGTCTGGAATCAGGTGATTGTGCATTTTTGACAGTAGACATGAACTGCTAATTACGTCCGTGCCCGTCACAAGTTACTGTTTTTCAACTCAACTTACGGCCTGCTATGGTGAAGGCAACGAGCGTCCTGTCCATTGTGTGACTGACCTCAATCCGCGCATGCACCGCCGAGACATGTCCATTTATTTATTCTCGTGTCGATGTGATTCAGTGATCGGAATCATTTCCCTCTGCGTAACTCCGTGTCTACGCATCAGCCTGCGAAAGCCGAGGCAGACAAAATGCCGATCTAAACTGCTTGGCGATCGTCTGAATGTCGCCATGATGCCCCATGCAGTCGCTTGCGCCGCCTCCTGGTCTTCCACAAAAGGACCACCCTTATCGTTCCGTGATAGATACAAGTAAATGTGGGGACCTGGTGTGGGGGTGTGAATGGCCGCACACAGCCCCCTCGCGGCCGCCGGCAGGACTGCACTATCCGCCCTCGTTCAGACAAGCTCCCGGCATTCTTTGCCTAGGCCCCCCTCTCCCCGCACGCGGCGTGCGCGAGCAACCTGTTTTTCCGCTTCCATTCTAGGCCACGGTCATGTCATTCTCTTGACCCGCTCGTACGCAGGCTACGAACAGTATCTTATCTATGTAACGATAAGCTCAGCCTGAGTTATTGCGCACACCGACTAGGCGCGTACGTGGCGACGTCCGGCGCCGCCCGCAGTATGCAGCTCCTTCCGGAGCCCCACCCGCCCTCTATCCGTCCTCACGCTAGTACCTCTCTCGCGCCTGTAGACGCACCAGGCCAGCGACGTCTTGCCCCCCGGAGCCATGGCGCAGAGTCTACAATTTTTCGCAGTAGAGTCTTGGCAGTTTTACAGCCCTCTCAAGCGCTCTGAGACCTGTTTCACCTGCCTCCAAGCCAGTTCTGTGTTGGCAGAAGCGGATGTCTTCACCCCGCTACACCGGGTGGTCCGATTAATATGAAAGAGGCTAACACCTCCTACCGCCCCGTACTCCCCGTCCCTCAACCCTGAGAGTTATGAGCCCGGCTTGACTGCACACTTCTGGCATGCTGCGACAGCACTTCATTCTGCACTCTCCTCGTCACCGCACCAAGTCGCGCGCATCACCAGTATGTCTCGTTTCAGCTAGCTTATTCGCCACTTTTCTTTGCTAGGCGCACGCCCACGAACAACAAGGAACTTCATGACATTGCTCCAGTGCTACTCCGAGGCGCTTCCAGTGAAGCCTACTTCCTGCCTGCGGCGGGCGCTCTAGGGCGTGACCGCTTTGCGCGCCGACTCCGGGGCAGCTCAAATACCACACGTTTTAGCGGTCCCGAGCAGTCTTGCGTCTTTTCCAAGCGACCACAGCACCGCTCAGGCCTCCCGCACGCCTTCATAGGCCCTTTTCGTGAACCACTGTAAGCACTGGATTCACACCACGCGCCGCCGTCCCACCCTGCTGCCCCGAGAACAACCAGCTTTCCACCACGCCCTTGCCCCGCCGCCCGCCGAGCGAGAGGACAGCGGGAGGCGAGCGCCGGAAGAGGACCGCGAGCGGCACCTCCGCACGCCCCCACCCGCAAGACAGCCAGCGAGGGCGTCAAGAGCCTGCACCCAGCGACCGCACCCGCAGAGTAGAGAGACGACCCGGAGACCCGACGCAAAGAGAGAGACGACTGAGACCAGCAGGAGATGAGAACGAGGAGGCGAGAGATGAGATGAGAGAGGAGAATAAGAGACTAGAGATAAGGGATAGGATAGAAGCATAGAGAAATAGGATAGATAAATAAGCAGGATAGAGATTGAGATTACGAGATAGAGATAAGCAATAGAGACTTAGGACTATGACATGAGTAGATAGAGATATGATGATAGAAGCGATGAGAAGAGATAAGAATAGAGATAGAGATAGAGATAGAGATAGAGATAGATTTTTAAATTTCGAGATAGAGAGAGAGAGAGACAGAGAGAGACAGAGAGAGAGAGCGCGCGCTGCAAACCCCGCGCAGCACACACAACCAGCAGATTTCGCGGAATCAATCGATACCAAAATACCCTATTTCGTACCCTGCTTTTGAGTGTTTGTAATGTGTCCACAGATCCCTTGTCTTAAATAAAAAACTAGTATGTATATAAGTATATCGTATATAATAAAAGTAGTAGAGTATAAAAAACCACAATGATGTTAACATTTTCCAGGTCCAGCTATTCCGATGGATCCGACAGAGGCAGCTCAGGCGGTGTTTCCCTCGCTGGCTAGGGCACTGCAGAAGTACCTGCGTGTGACTCGCCAGCAGCCGTACTACACGTTAGAGGCAATTCTCGGTAAGATTTGCCTGTGCTACCATCTACTGAGTCAATTTTTTTCTCGATAACTACTCAACTTTTACGTCATTGGCATTGTCTAGCAGTAAAATTAATAACGCTAGCATTAGAAATTCTCGTGCATTCTTATAAGCTCTGCTGTGTTATTTATTGACTTCTTTAGTGGGTATTTATTGCATCCATAATGGACATTATTAATTATAAATTATTCAATTAAATTTGGTTAATGAATTTATCAGATGCAGTAAAATGAGTGTGTAATTATCATTTGCTAACATTTCTCCAGTTCGTGCATGAGTGCTTTTATTCCCTCACCATTATCCCAGTGCATTCGTGAGCATTTCATTTTGCGGACGAATTCCCCTCACTGCCGTCATTGTTTCACTCGCGGTCACCACACTCGTACCTTGTCTTGCTGTCACCATTGTATGTTGTCTCATAGTCACCGTTCTCCCTACGTTTCATCACTGTAATCTTCTCACGCATGTTGCAGCAACCACGTCTTTAGATGGGCCCATGTTACATCGTTACATTGTTATGTTGCTTTATCGTTCCATCGCTCCATTGTTACGTCATTACATTGCTCTAAGGGTACATCATTACATTGTTATGTTGCTCTATCGTTCCATCGCTCCATTGTTAGTACCATTGAGCTCTGAGCTTAGTGATTTTATAACAAGTGTTGATTTATGGTAGCATTACAATTTACAGATCAAGAACAGTATTAGAAGAAATTTAGTGTAAGAGAGGAATGTGTGAAACTGCGTGACATGGAGAAGAGGAAATAAGTGTATTATATTAGGAGGGTCTGAAAGTGGTGTCAAAGAAACGGAACTACTGCATAATATAGGATAAAACTGTTCCATAGCAATGGTTGGCTGAATCAGTGTGTCGTAGAAAGAAAACTAGTGCAGGGATATAGGTTTAAATCAATAAGTCATAGAATGGGAGCTGGTGCAGGAGAAAGAGAGTCTTGGACAATATGTCATAGATAAAAAGCAAGTACAGGCAATGGTAGCAGCAGCTGAAGGATTTCCGATGACCTAGTTTATGTAATTTATTTACATTTTGCAATTTCAATCTAAATATATTCTACATATCGTGTAATGGGAATTTTATGCGGAATTATGCAAATAATTCATCTAGTTTTCATGTCGCTGTCAACTCGTCGAGTTTTGATGAATCGGGTGATGTTGGAATCGTGATTGTGATCTTAGTGCATACTGCTAATTACGTGCCAGTCACAAGTCTGTTTTTATCTCACTTAGCCTCGTAGTGAAGGCAGAGCGTCATTCATTGTGACTACCTATCGCGAATCACGCCGAGTCAACATTATTTTTCGTGCGTATCATATCGATGTCGCGAACTCTACGCATCGCTGCGGCAGCGAGGCAGACAAAATGCCATTAAAACTGCTTGCGATGAGTCATGATGCGTCTTTCCACAAAGGCACACTTATCGATCTGTAATACGTAATGTGGGGGTGGGGTGGAGGGAGGTGGGCAGGGAATCATATGCGGGTTAGCAGGGCCATCTGCTGGGCGGGTGGAGAACTGTTTGTCTTCATTAGAGTCATTATTCCGCCCGTCGTACAGTACGAGTAATGAATAGCCAGCTGGTTATTGAACCAAGGGCCGTGGCGTCGGCGGAAAGTCGCTTCGGGTATCTCTACGTGTTATTGTCGATGTAAGACGCACAGGAGCGACGTCTTGCGGAGATGCGCAGAGTTACAATTCGCAGTAGGTCTGCGTGTTACGGCCTCAAGGCTGAGCTGTTTCACTTGTCAAGCAGTTTCGTTGAAGCGATGTTCACGTAGGGGTGATAAATATGAAGAGGTAGTCTAGCCGCTCCGCTAACCCCTGAAGGTTATTGAGGGTTTATGATCTGCATGTGGACAGTTCATTTGCACTTTGTAGCAAGTGGTAAAGTTGTCTCGTTTAGTAGCGTATTGCATTTTCATGCTAGGCGCACGCACAAAAAGGAATTTGCATGTCAGTCACGGCTTCAGTGTATTTCTCGCGCGCTACTGCTACCGCTTTGCGCCGATCCGGGCGCAATAAACGTTTTAGCGTCGCAGTTGCGTTTTTCGGAAAGCCACGTCAAGCGCAGTTATAGGTTTCGTGAAACTGTAGCCATGATTCACACCCGCGCGACTGTGGGAGAAACCAGTTTCACACAGTGCGCGCGCGAGAGAGAGGGAGAGGGGGGGGGAGAGAGAGCGAGAGAGCGAGAAGGGAGAGAGAGAGAGAGAGAGAGAGAGAGAGAGAGAGAGAGAGGCTCCATTGCTTACGTCATTCATCTGCTTTAAGGCGTACATCAATACGATTGTTATGTTGCTTTATCGCTTACATCGCTCGATCGTTACGTCATTAAATTGTTATATCGCTCCAACTATTATCTTAACATCACTCCATTCTTGTATCATTACGGTGACGCCTGCCATCGTTACGTGACGCCGGCATGCCATCAGTGCCATCATTACATGACGCCCGCACGTGCCATTCGTTGCAGAGCACCGGCGATCTGCCCATCAGCCACGACATGATCGCCGAAGGCCTTCCTCGAGCCGCTACTTGCAGCCGTGCCCGGCGTTCTTCAATGAAGCAGCGAGTACAGTCGCGTGCAGACGTGGGCGCTGCACGGTGAGCGACGTGGCGTCCGGGAGCGCCGCCCCTTCGCAGACGCGTCTCGTCTTTCCAGCTGAAGAGCAGGGCCGGGGTTTGGCGACGTCGCGCCTGCCTCGTTAACCGTGCCGCCGCCGTTGCCCGCCACTGTCAACATCAGCCGAGGAGGTGATCGACCCGCAAGAACAACAAGTTTTGTGCTGCGGCTCAACTCGGAGACGTCCCGGTGTGAGCGTTGCACGCCGTTGATGCTGCCAGCTTCAACTCGCGAGACCGGGCGGTGTGAGCCGTGCCACGCGTTTGTGCTGCCGCGCTCAACTCGGAGATGTCGGTGTGAGCGGTGCACGCCGTTGTCCCTGCAGCTCAACTCGGAGAACGTACGGTGTGAGCGTGCACGCGCTTGCTGCTGCCCCCAGCTCACACTCGGAGATGTCGGTAGCTGCAGCGTGCATCAACGCCCTGCGTCGACTGCCTGCGGCCTCAACTCGGAGACGTCGGTCGCTGAGCGTACACGCCGTTGCCTTGCCTGCGCTCAACTCGGAGACGTCGCGTGTGAGCGTGCACGCGATTGTGCTGCGCGCTCCAACTCGGCAGACGTCGCGTGTGATGAGGCAGAGGCATCGTGGTGTAGCTCGCCCGCGCGCTGTTAGTAACGACAAGTCCATTCTGCCGCCTTGAACTCTGAGACGT
>NW_014577123.1:322093-334779 GCF_000485595.1 Priapulus caudatus | reverse complement strand
TAGAGATAGAGATAGAGATAGAGATAGAGATAGAGATAGAGATAGAGATAGAGATAGAGGAGAGAGGAGAGATAGAGAGAGAGGGAAGAGAGAGACAGAGAGAGAGAGAGATCGCGCGCTGCAAACCCCGCGCAGCACACACAACAGCAGATTTCGCGGAATCAATCGATACCAAAATACCCTATTTCGTTACCCTGGCTTTTGAGTGTTTGTAATGTGTCCCACAGATTCCCTTGTCTTAAATAAAAAACTAGTATGTATATAAGTATAATCGTATAGTAATAAAAGTAGTAGAGTATAAAAAACACTAAGATGTTGGGTAGTTTGTCAGGTCCAGCTATTCCGATAGGACTCCGACAGAGGCAGCTCAGCGGTGTTTCCCTCGCTGACTAGAGGCACTGCAGAGAGTACCTGCCGCTGTGACTCGCCAGCAAGCCGTACTACACTTAGAGGCAATTCTATCAGGTACAGATTTGCTAGTGCTACCATCTTACTGAGTCAATTTTTTTCTCGATAGACGACGTCAACTTTTACGTCATTGGCATGTGTACTAGCATGTAAATTAATAACGCTAAGCATTGTAGAAAGGTTCTGTGCATTTCTTTAAGCTCTGCGTGTTATTTATTGATTCTTTGTTGAGTATTTATTGCATCCATAATGCGACTTATATAATTACTAAATTTTATATCAATTAAATTGTGCGTTTAATGAATTTATCCAGATGCATAAAATGAGTGCTGCTAATTATCATTTTGCTAAATTCTCGTTCGTGCTATGATGTGCTTTTTTACTCACCATTATCCCAGTGGCATTCGTGAGCCATTTCATTTTTGCGCGATTCCCCTCACTTGCCGTTTGTATTGTTTCACTCGCGGGTCCCACACTCGTACCTTTGTCTTGCTGTCAACCATTGTGTTTGTTGTCTCAGGTAGTTCACCGTTCTCCCTACGTTTCTACTGGTATCTTCTCAGCAATGTTCGCAGCAACCACGTCTTTAGGATGGGCCCATGGTTAACATCGTTACATTGTTATGTTGCTTTATTGTTCCATCGCCTTCCATTTTTCGTCAATTACATTGCGCTCTAGGGTACTCATTACATTGTCTATGTTGCTCATATCGGTTCCATCGCTCACGTGTTACGTCATTTAATCGCTCCAACATTACATCGTTAACATTGTTATGTTGCTACGTTAATGGCTCATTTACGTATTTACATTGCTCTTAACGGTGTGAGTGTGCCGTGCCGCGGCGTGGCAGAGGCATCGTGGTGTGGCTCGCCCGCGCGCTGTTAGAACAACAAGTCCATTCTGCGCTTGAACTGCTAGACATCGGTGTGAGTGTGCAGCGCCATGGGGGTGCCTTCTGTCGCCTCCGCGTGGAAGCGGCATCGGTGGTGTATATGCCCCCGGCACTGTTAGAACAACACGTTCGTGCTGCGGTTGAACTGCGAGACATCGGTGTGGGCGTGCTGCGCGGCAGCGGCGGCGGTTGTAGCGGCGGTCGTCCCTGTGCAGCTTGATCACGCATGGTGGTGTCGTGGCGGCCCCTGTACTGTCAGAACAATGTGCGTCTGCTGCGCTTGAGCGTCGGGTGCGAGCACGCTGTAGCGGCGGCTATCTCCGAGAACAATCCCAGTCCGTGTTGCGGCTTAACTCCGGTACGTTTGTCTGAGCGTGTGTCGTGGCGACCCTCGCTCCACGCGGGGCGGCTCTACCAGCAGGGCGGGCGGCGGCGCTGCAGTCGCCCCCGTACTGTGACAACGAACACACTGCTGCACCGGGAGGCATTCGTCCTTGCTTGTTACTTCGCCGAGTGACCGCGTTTTGCGCTGGCTCTAAGACCAACGGGTTTAGAGAACTTCATGGACGTCAGTCGCGCAGCGATGGCCAGGGATAGGTTTAGCTGCAGCATCGTGGCTGTATCGCAGAAGCCCATACCGCACGCTAACAACCAGACGAACGATGCTGTACCCTGACGTCGGCAACTGGCTAACGAAAACGAGGACACTGCACGTTTACGTGTGAGCCGAGAACTTGTGTGACCAGCCCTTCGTTTACCAGGCATCACGTTTGCGTGTGCGAGGAATGGTAGCGAGGAGGGAAGGCACGGGTTTTCGCTGCAAGAGACGCGCAGCTGAAGAAACAGCGAACTCGGGATGAGAGCGCAGTTCTTACGTGACGGTGTGGTGATGATGCAGTGGAGAGTGGAGTGAGACACTCGGCTGTCTTGCGATGGCACCACAAGCTCATAACCATGCCAACTAGCACTGTTAGTCCTGCAGGTGGTCAACTGCATGCCGTTCTGACAGCAACACCTAAAAGTCGGATTTTCGTTTATCGATCGGTCAGCAGAAAGCGTGCATAGCTACTACGTGGTTCCACATCTCACCACTTCTCTGTTTAGACGGCTTGCTTTGTAAAACGGCGCGCCATCAACACCGTATTGTTCGTGACAAGCGTGCGAAAGACATTCCGCTAGGTGGCAGCACCGGTCGTCAGCGTCAAGTGGTGCGGAGGCAGATCTCTTGATCGTGGGATGAGCGTGCTGCTGCCCCTACTCTTGGCACGAGATCGCGTGCATTGCGTAGCGCGCAAGATAAGACCATGGCTCGATGGAACCTATTAAGCAGTGTATGTGTACTGAGCGTTTGTTGGGTGTGTAGGAGCGTATTTCGTAGCACGTACACCCGCGTTTCGGGTGACACAACGTACACCGCGGCAGCTACGGTCGGCCCGCCAAACCCTAGATCACTGAACATGCAAACATGTGAAGGTTTTGCCAACGTGCGAAATAATCATGTCAAGGTATAAAGTGATTGGAGTGGGTTCGGTTAAATAATGATGGCCTTAGATTTCGAAAGGCATTATGCTGATGGGAAAAACGAGTTCCATGTAAGTGCAGTGCATTATTAGACTGCAGTGAACTTGCAATATCGCAAAAGAAGATGGTTCCAATCATCTCAGATGGTAATTAGTGTGCATGCATGAGCAGTCCTATACATTTAATGTGCCAGGTGCCTGATATCATAGAAGTTACGGACTGCCTATACTTCCGTAGCTGTGTAGATAGGTTGTCAGTGTCGCGTACTGTACGTGTTAAATTGCATGCAATTTAGACACTCGTTATCGCCCACTCGGTTGATTCATACCGCGCAAAAAAAGAAGATCATTCAAGTAATCTCACGTTTTAAAAGGCAATAGCTAAACGGAGCATTATCTGGCTCCACCCAAACTGTTTTAATGCAGTGTCATATTAGGCAGCCGTGAATGGCTTTTGATTACAAAATCGGATGTCTAGTGCTCCGGTCTTTTCACTGAGAGAATCAATCCTGTCGCTGTGCCTTGTGCCTTGTCTGCAGATGGGCTATATGCGATCACAACTACGAGAAGCAATTATTCGATGTAACTCAAAAGTATTAGAAGCCAATTTTCATACCAGCAACAGGTTTTAACGTTCGCTAGCCGTTTTTACAGTATAAGGAGTATCAATCTGTATGATAATCACGTGACACACAGTCCCAAGTTGGCAGGTGAATGCGTGTGTAACTTTTACGCATGCAAGTAAACGTGGTAACCTCACAAATGACCAATCTCAGACATTCTTGAAATCTCCGTAGCTTTTTTTCTACACAGATTATTTTTCATCTATATTTTAGTGTATCTCAATAGCGAGGCAAATCACCGATGTAGAAGTAGTTAGCTGTACAGAGGAAAGGAGGCCTCTTTTCTAGGGACCTTTTTGGAATAAAATACCTGACAGCTAAATTTATAACTCTGTCTCATTGAGGTTGCTGCCTCGCGTTTATAAATCTGAATCTCTCGCATTATCAAGTTAACCTTATCATTTGCTAGGTGTATTAGAGGATTCTTAAGTTGATGTACTGCTCACAGTGCATCGGTATGAGTTTCACTATTTTGTAGTAAGTCCATTCCAGTTCATCGCGTGCGTAACACGTAACAGTGTGTCAGTCAACTCTTGCAATTTTATGTTGTGCCAGTGTTAGAATACGTGCCGCTCCATTCTGCTCTCTCACCGGCATCGTGTTAGTTAAAAGTAAACGATTTTACGGTGCTACCTTTTCCCGCACGGAGTCACGTACCACGGTACTACATACGTTATGTGTGCGTGCCTTGCCGTTTGGGCCTCTTCGTCGTGTCAAAGCGAGCATTTACTTAAGTGCTGCCATCTAGACAGTCTGCAGCCGATATCCGCGCGAACGCGCGAACGCCGGCTGCGGCATTCTAACACGACTTTGCTGCCCCCATTCCATCACCTTCAACGGGTTTACATATATAAGGCAAGCCACGAACGTAAACAAAAAGTAGAACAGAAACGTATTGCGTATATACTGTGAGGGGATTGGCATGAGCTTGTCAATACAGCAGCATATGGTGGTTGGAACCGATTTTATTGTGTGAGGTATCGTGACTGTGCCGTGCTTATGGCCCTGTCACACATTGACGATTTAGCCAGCGTATGCCGGACGTATCAAAAATTTGGTGAATACGCTGGCGTACGTCGAATAAATTATGGGTAAGCTTTGTATAAGTTAAGAGCACGCTGAAGCACGCTGGTATACGTCGTAGTACGGCGAGGTTGTCTAAAAATTTTGAGCATGCTCAAAATTTTTCGACGTATGCCAGCGTATGCCCATACGTCCCGCATACGCAGCCATAAGTTGTAGGTAAGTTATGAGATCGTTGACACACGTTCACACACGTTACTTGTAAGTTACTCATAAGTCGAAATACGTAGAAATAATGTCTAGCGTACCCAAAACTTATTTCTAACTTATGAGTAACGTGCTTTGAACCTATGTGTAACTTATCTCCACGCATATTGACGTATGTAGACGTATTTGACGTGTTCCGGACGACCACAGAACTTACTGAACGTGTTTCTAACTTACAGCTACGTATAATGGCGTATTGGCAGCGTTTAAGGGAATTGGTATATAAAAATAGTATTGGCATGTTGATACTGCGACGGGGATGTTGATACTGTGATGTCTAGTGCGTGTTTATGATTTGAATCCGTCGAGGCGGCAGCCTTTTTATAGGCTACGACACGTGATCGTCGGCGATACGCTGCGCGCCGCTATGCACAAGTTAGACTATCGTTGGGCATAAGCTGTGAACGCCGGCAACACGCTAAGCATTCGTTGGTATAAGTTATCTTATAAGTTATCGAAACGTTCTATATACGTTAAGTATACGTCCAACTCGTTATGAATACGCTATGTATACGCCCAAAATTGAAAAAAAACATCGATAGTTCAGCGTATGCCAGCGTTTTAAGAGAAATTTTGATACGTCCGGCATACGCTGTCTAAATCGTCAATGTGTGACAGGGCATTAGCTGTGTTAGGGCTTAGCTTAGTCACTCGATGGGTAATCGAGGTGGGAGCGAGTCCCAGTCTATATAGCCTTTGTCCTTGCAGCCATTTCCATTACTGGGCAAGGTTCGCGAACGCGAGAATTTCGTCAGTCTTTCTGTGATTTCGCGTCACACAGCTCGGTTACGAAGAGAGACATTATGTCTTTATAACAAGTGAACACTGTTCACGTCCCAAATGTCTACCCTCTGTGTCCCCCACTAAAATGCGGACTGTTCGCTGGCAGCTATGGATCCGTGCGCCGCCAATGCATTCGGCGCACGGATCCATAGCTGCCAGCGCCTGCATACTGTCGTAGGACGTTCCCGCGGTCGCGTGCGCCTTGCCGCGGAAATGCGCGCAAAATCTGCGCTTAGCGCTTCGGAACAACACCTCCTTTCGGCAACGCTTCTCTAGTATCCCGTCTCATCTGGTTTCAAAAACGGGAAGTTATTGTGTGGTAATAAGAATAGTACAACTCGTACTCAGTTGTGCCGGTTGTGATCATTCATTCATATACTGTTTCTCCGCGCTTCTAATGGGAGGTTAAGGTAATATGTTTTTGTATTTCTTTACTAAATACGTGTCACCCACCTTCACGGATAACTGAGGCTTAAATGGTTGAGTAATATAATATTCTATCACTTCTGTTGAGTGAATGGGGTATAAACCGAGTTTTGTAATATAGCTGATGTCAGTACATTCAAAGTTCCTTTATGTAGAGGCACTCGAATCGTGCACCCGACCTCTGGTGGCGGAATGTATAATACATAAAGGTGTCAAGCATGTGATTGTGATGAACATAATGCCCAAATAAGGAGCCATGTACATTTAACCAGTAATTTACCTATATGTCAGCATATAATAATATATATTTTCTGTTTTGATAGGCCTGGTAGCCTAGTATTTCGTTTTGAAATCTGTTGTGAGCATACGGAATGTACTTCGTGGTTGTGAAATGTGTTTTTCTCATTTTTATACGCAGTCTAGAGGTATCATTTTAAGTACCGGAATAGTTAACAGTCTTAACAAGAATATTTTAAACGCACCTTGTTGCGTTGTCAGTATTTCACATACTGGCGGACGGATTAACTGCAGTCGTTGCTAAAGGTAATTTATTTGGAAACCAATTTTATTATTTTCACCAGTCCGGCTGGAAATTACGTTATGAAAAGGTTTATTTAGTAGATGCATGCTGTTTAAGTCTTCTCTGCTTAGACACAGAGATGGAGTCGATTGGATCGTTATGTCTGTTTTGATACTTTTCTGATGGTTTTTTTACAGGCGTTAGCACCGCGGTGCCTCGTTAAACATCGTGTGAACTGAAATGTTGGTAGTCATTATTTAGTGGCTGAATCGCGTTCAAGTTACGCTGCTGATTAACAGTGAAAAGCATGTATGTACATGTATAATGTAGTTACGGTCACCAGAAATCATTCTTTGCGAAATTCCTGTCAGTTGGTTATCAGCCGTGAATTTAAAATTCGTTCTGTTACTGTAGTCGTTTACTTTTCTACTGCCGTCATGATGAAATGACATTCTTTGCGTTTTGTACCAGCATTTCAGCCATTGCAAAACATACATTTGTATATACTACATTCACATCCATATATAATAAAAGTATTTATGCTGTAATGTCAGAATGTAAACTAGTCTTAATTACTCTACATTATTTTATTTGTATACTATATTCTTTTCAATTGAAAATATTAGGTCTGTTTCTACCTGCAACACCAATACACTTACTTCAGTTTACTTTTCATCTTTTTTCTCATTCACAAGAAATAGTACAAGGTAAAACAAAAACACCAATAGTAACATCTTCATCTTATCTTTCGACTTTATTCTAATGTGCACTAACACCCTAATTTTAACCAAAAGTGCAAGGGAAGATGAGCCGTTGTAGCATGGTGAATCTTTCAAGTAATTTCAATGGAGACATTCTTTATTCATAGTTTCTTATGTAATTAAAAATGTAAGGGTCTACAATACAGAAGCATCTATAGTGACCTCAATCCGGCTATATAGGGTATCAATCGAGTGTTGTAAATCCCGCATTATATGAAACAAGTTGGCGTTTGCCGTTGGCCTCAAATCATGAAACACGTGCATATGAGAAACATTTCCTCCAAAATATCAACCAGCTTCGTTGAATTCATTAATTTTGAGGTAACGTATAGCCCTATTAATATAAATAGCAGGACTGTACAGTATAGATCTATATTATATATATAATTTATATTATACGTAAACTTCTGTAAAGAGTACATTGCGCCCACGAAAATGTTTTAGCTTCAACCAGCCACCTGGTGGCCTTCTACCGTACTATCCTTTTGATGCGTGCCGCTGCACAAATTGTGTGTGAGCGATATCAAGAGTACTACTGACAGTGTACTAATACAAAATGATCTAAACTCTTTTCGTAATAGTTTTAGTTGCCCTTATTTTCGTTACCTCAAAATTCAATCCCACCACTGACCTTCAGGCATGAAGTATTTTTTAGTCCACAAAACTCGCCCGTGTTTTCTAGCACCCAGACAATTAATTGTATAATGTACGTAAGGGATATGTATATATATATATGTGTGTGTGTGTGTGTGTGTGTGTGTGTGTGTGTGTGTGTGTGTGTGTGTGTGTGTGTGTGTGTGTGTGTGTGTGTGTGTGTGTGTGTGTGTGTGTGTGTGTGTGTGTGTGAGTGTGCATGCGTGCGTGCGTGCGTGCGTGTGTGTGCGCGCGCATCTGTGTGAATGTGTGTGTGTATCGCATGCGCGGGAAAAATTGTGTGGGGCCAACACGTGATCGTCGTCATCGTCGCAGCTGCTACGGTGCCGAGTGTGACGCCCTTCTCTCACTTGTCTCGTTGCCGCATCGTCTGCTGTGCTGCCAGCGGTTAATTAACATGGCGCAGGCGAACAGCAATGCTCCGGTAGCATTCGCGCACCCGGCAAATAGGAAAGATGGCCTTGTGTTTCCAAAATGGTCCACCATGATGCCTGTGAATAGGGAGATGAATACTATCTCAGTGGTAGATCCAGGATATTGCAAAAGGGTAGGCCTAACGTCTATCCGCGTGTAACCATTTGTGGGAGAGGGGAGATTTTGGGGAATCCTTCCCCACAAAATTACAATTATGAAGAATCGCGAGGGTCGCCTATGTACGCTGCTTACGTAAAATACAATATACCGTGTCTAATTTTATCATCACTAGTCTGTAGTAAGGGTTAAAGTAGCCTACTATTTCACATTGCAATATGTAAAATATATATATATATATATATATTACCACTAATAGCGGGTCCAGTTAAGCTGGCACAGCCAGCACAGCAAGTGCATATTCCCTCAACCGTTAGAAGGTTCTTTACGCCGTATAGCTCCACGTTGACCACCGATACGAGAGATGTAGTCAGTCCATGACCAAATCCGAATAGGCAGAGCAAAGCCGGATAAACCGATGGGGCGTCCGTGAGAAAAAGGAGCCAGCAAGCGACAGCGACTGGGAAGAGACCAGCTATATACCCGATCAAACTATTAAACCACGACCTTTGTGCGAGAAACGCTACGAAAAGCCTCACAAGAGAACTAGAGGCGTCTTTGAGGATGACCAACTTTGCAACCGTTCCGAAATCCATGCCTAGTTCTACTCCATACTTAAACGCAAAGATATGCGTTATGCTGAAGCCGATTTCCATACAGAAGATTGCTGCTCCATGCAACACCATTTTCTTCATTTCAACTGGCGCCAAGGCAGCTTTTTTCTTTTTCGGAATTTGTTCCATCGTTTCAGATACCGAAACAGGTCGAAACAACGCGCCGGCTACAAGAATATGTAGACTTATTCCACCCATAAAAAGCAGTGCCCCTTGCCAGGTATATGCTTCGATTAACTGCAATGTTACGATCGGGGCTATGATGGCGCCAAAGGGCACACCAATGGATGCAATCACAGTGGCCAGCGGACGTTGTTTATCGAAATAAAATCCAACTACTGCCAGTGAAGGTGTGAAGGCTAATCCCATCCCGAACCCTGAAATAAACCACGAAGATATCAATTGATGAGTAGGGGATCAAGAGTCTTCAGGACACGGAGCTTTAAAATAACTACTACTTTAGTAATGCGCATTTACTATTCCAGAAACATCACTCGTGCCATGTTCTGGTATGAGTACCGTACAACTATATATACATAATATAGCTCCATTGTTACGTCATTACATTGCTCTAAGGGTACATCATTACATTGTTATGTTGCTCTATCGTTCCATCGCTCCATTGTTACGTCATTACATCGCTCCAACATTACATCGTTACATTGTTATGTTGCTCTATCGTTACATTGCTCCATTGTTACGTCATTACATTGCTTTAAGGGTACATCATTACATTGTTATGTTGCTTTATCGTTACATCGCTCTATCGTTACGTCATTAAATTGTTATATCGCTCCAACTATATCTTAACATCACTCCATTCTTGTATCATTACGTGACGCTGCATCGTTACGTGACGCCGCATGCATCATTGCATCATTACATGACGCCGCACGCATCGTTGCAGAGCACCTGGCGATCTGCATCAGCCACGACATGTCGCCGAAGGCCTTCCTCGAGCGCTACCTGCAGCCGTGCCCGGCGATCTTCAATGAGCGCGAGTACAGTCGCGTGCAGACGTGGGCGCTGGTGAGCGACGTGGCGCCGAGCGCCGCCCTCGCAGACGGCGTCGTCTTCCAGCTGAAGAGCGGGGTCGGCGATGTCGCGCTGCTCGTACACGTGCGCCGCGTGCCGCACTTCAACATCACCGAGGAGGTGATCGACCCGAAGAACAACAAGTTTGTGCTGCGGCTCAACTCGGAGACGTCGGTGTGAGCGTGCACGCGTTGTGCTGCGGCTCAACTCGGAGACGTCGGTGTGAGCGTGCACGCGTTGTGCTGCGGCTCAACTCGGAAGACGATCGGTGTGAGCGTGCAGCTGGCTTGTGCTGCGCTCAACTCGTAGATGTCGTGTAGCGCACGCGTCGTGGCGCGCTCAACTGAGACCGTGGTGTGGAGGCGGCAGCGTTGTGCTCCCGGCGGGCTTCACTTCGGAGAGGTTACGGTGAAGGGCACGCGTTGGTGACATGCAGGCTCAACTCGGAGACGTCGGTGTGATGAGGCAAGAGGCATCGGTGTGTAGCTCGCCCGCAGTGCTGTAACGAGTACAATATTCTGCGATTGAACATCTGGAGACTTGTTTGAGTGTGCGTGCCGGCGTGCAGAGGCATGTGTTGTGGTCGCAGCGCTATTAGAAGCAACAAGTCATTCTGGCTCTTGAACTGCTGAGACATCGTGTGAGTTGAGCGCCATGTGGCGCTCGTCGCCTCCGCCGTGGAAGCGGCATCGGTGATGTATATGCCCCGCACTGTTAGAAAAAACGTTCGTGCTGCGTTGAACTTCGAGACATCGGTGTGGCGTGCTGCGTGGCAAGCGGCAGCGGTGTAGCGGCGGTCAGTCCCTGTTTGGCGCTTCATCAATGCTGGTGGTGTCGCGGCGCCTGTCTGTCAAACAATAGTGCGTTGTGCGCTTTTGAGTGCGTCGGGTGCGAGAACTGCTGTAAGCGGCGGCTATCTCCGAGAACAATCCGATCCGTGTTGCGAGCTTACACCTCCGGTACATTTTGGTCTGAGCGTGTGTGCGCGACTCTGCTCCCATCGGGGCGGCTCTAACAGCAGGCGGCGCGGCTGACAGTCGCCCCGTCTTGTACAATAATACACTTGCTGCCGGAGGCATTCGCTGCTTTTTACTTCGGCCGGTGACCGCGTTATGGCGCTGGCTCTAAGACCAAGGTTATAGAACTTCAGGACTTCAATCGGCAGCGATGGCCAGGGATAGTTTAGCTCAGCATCGTGCTGTATGCAGAGCCGATACCGGCACGCTAACAACCAACGAAAGAGTGCTTGTACGCGACGTCGCAACTGGCTAACGAAAACGAGGACACTGCCGCTATACTTGTGAGGGAAGAACGTGTGTGAGCCAGCCCTTCGTTTACCAAGGCATCACGTGTGCGTGTGCGAGGAATGGTAGCGAGGAGGGAAGGCACGCGTTTTCGCTGCAAGAGCCGCAGCTAATAAACAGCGAACGGGATGAGCGCAGCAGTTCTTTACGTATGACGGTTGTGATATGAATGCAGTGAAGAGTGCAGTGAGACACCGCTGTCTTGCGAGGCACAAAGCTCAAACAGCAACTAGCACTAGTATGCAGGTGGCACTCTGCGGTCGACAGCAACACTAAAATCGGATTTTCGTTTATCGATACGCTCAGCAGAAAGCGTGCATAGCTACTAGTGGTCCCACATCTGCACACTCTCTCTGTTAACGACTTGCTTTGGTAAACACGCGGCGCCATCAACCGTATTGTTCTGGAAAACGGCTAAGACATCCGCTAGTTGCAGCACGTCGTCACGGTCAAGTGGTTCCGAAGGCAGTTCTTGATCGTTGGATGACGTCGCTGGCTGCCCTACTCTTGCACGAGAATCGCATGCATTCGTAGCGCGTAAAGATAAGATTCATGGGACTTGATGACCTATTTAGCGTGTATGTGTACTGACGTGGTTTGTATGAGAGTGTTATTTCGTACACGTACATCCCCGCGTTCGGTGCAATCAAGCGACCACCGCGTGCAGCTACGGTCGCCGCGCCAAACCGAGATACTGACATGCAAACATGTGAAGGGTTTGTCCAACGTGCAAATAAATATGTCAAGGTATAAAGTATTGGAGAGGGTCGTTAAATATGCTGCCTATAGATTCGAAAGGCATAGTGCAGATCGGAAAATAACGAAGTTAACAATGTAGGCAGTGCATTGTTAGATGCATGAACTGCATACGCAAAAGAAGATGGTTCCAATCATCTCATGATAGTATTAGGTGCATGCATTAGCATTCTATACATTTAATGTGCAGGTGCTGATATTCAATAGAAGATTTAGGACTGCTATACTTCCGTTATCTGTGTAGATAGGTTGAATGTGTTACTGTATGTGTTTAAATTGACATGCAATTTAGACACTCCGTTATCGCCCACTCGGTTGATCAATACGCGCAAAAAAGAATCATTCAAGTAATCTCACGTTTTTAAAAGCATCGCTAAACGGCGCATATATCTGCTCAACTCAAAACTGTTTTATGCTGTCTTATTAAGGTGAGTCAGTGATTGTTTTGCTTACACAAATCCGATGTCTAGTGATCTATACTTTCTCCTTCTTTCACTGAGAGATCATCCTGTGCGTGCATTGTGCCTGATCTGCAGATGGGCTATAATGCATAACAACTACATAAAGCA
>NW_014577123.1:316954-322068 GCF_000485595.1 Priapulus caudatus | reverse complement strand
CAAATAAGATATGCGTTATGTGAAGCCGATTTCCATACAGAAGATTGCTGCTCCATGCAACACCATTTTCTCATTTTAACTGCGCGCCAAGGCAGCTTTTTCTTTTTCGGAATTTGTTTCTATCGTTCAGATACCCGAAACAGGTCGAAACAACGCGCCGCGCGGCTACAAGAAATATTTAGCGCTTATTCCACCGATAAAAAGCAGTTCCCCTTGCCAGGTAATTCTCCGATTACGCGCAAGTGTGTATCGGATGCGCCATGATGCGCGGCAAAGGCACACCAATGGATGCAATCACAGTGGCCAGCGGACGTTGTTTTTACGAAATAAAATCCAACTACTGCCGCTGAAGGTGTGAAGGCTAATCCGCATCCCGAACCCTGAAATAAACCACGAAGGATATCATTGATGGAGTAGGGGATCAAGAGTCTCAGGACACGGAGCTTTAAAATAACTACTACTTTAGTAATGCGCATTTACTATTCCAGAAAACATCACTCTGCCAATGTTCTGGTATGAGTACCGTACAACTATAATTACATAATATGCATGTAGTACGGTGGCATACCGATAACAATGAATAAGTGCATCATATGGAACGTTTGATGAATAACTATGCCCATGCGCGCACTACAAGAGTACTCACCTGTTAGCAGTGAGTAGCTGGCGAACTGATTGATAAATATCGGATCGGTAGCTGCATACCCATGCGAATGACGTCAGCAGCCTCCGATGATGACGATATTCTGATGCCGTACTCGCCAGCTAGGCGCGCCATAGCGGCCTGACATTATAGGCATATATGATATATATGTTGGCAGAGGAGATCACAAATCAACCACCAAGAAATCCAACCGGCTCTATGGATTGTATATGCGAATTTCTTTTGCCTTTCTACCGAGATCTCGTACATAGAGGGGAACCCGGGGCAAAGCGGAACACGGGGCAAAGTGGAATTGTCTCAGCAGATCTATGTTGATGCCCCCATCTATCTGTGACTGTTTTCATTAGAAAGCTCAGTTGATGATGCATCGTTTTGATGGATGTCACTATCGAATCAGCTGCTATTTACATTTTTTTTGACGCGAAGTCTGTTTTTTATGTGTTTAAACGGATATTTCTAAAAATGAATCATCTGCTAAATCACTGTGATCTTGTGGAATTCTTATGTAGGCTATTTGTTGAATCTAAGGCCTATTGTGTGCGCATATGCATGATGACATTCTTTGCGTAGTGTCTGTACAGCGAACGCCACATGTCTAGAAACTATCATGTGTTTCGGGGCAAAGGTGGATGGGGCAAAGTGAACAGGGTTCCACTTGCCCCGGGCCATATTTGATAGGCTAAATGTAGTATTCATTATTATCAGATTATTTATATGATCTTAATTAGTACTCTCAGTACAGGTAGGCCTATGTCTGTATTTGCATCATTTTAACACCCTAACTCGGTAACATTGGCATAACTGTGTCTTCCCTAGACCTAATTATTGTATAAGCGTCCTATAATGGCATTTTTCTTCTCATATTTTGGCAAAATGGTACCAACTATGAATTTGATGTTCAGAGTTGGACACTGAAAGAGGACCGCAACATTTTTGACACAATATACATGGAGTAAAATGACATTCCACCTTGTCCCATAACAGGTTTTACTGTGCCCGGGAGTCTGGGGCAAAATGAAATATTTATAAATTTTATAATTTTGTATATTTCAATAAAGTCGTTTTTAAATAACTTTGTTTGTACCGCCTGTTTAGTTCTTGTCCTAAGCCAAAGATTAGAGTCAAACATTTCACTTTGTCTCGCTCTTTCACAGCGTTTTGGCCAACCAAATTTCTTCGGTCACTTTGCCGCGGGTTTCCCCTGATCATGATAATTTTAACACGGTAAATAAATTCAGCAGTTCAAATCCACGATAGTTTTAAGAAAGCGCTAGAACCTCGCGTTAGCAATCTAACAGCATTCAACATCAAGCCTGTCCATCAGAAATAACTAGTTAAAATTTTTGTTTACAGTTGGCAAATAACCACGAGTAGTGACTACGAAGAAACAGGTCCAGGTCTAATACGTACCGGATAACATTAGCAGTCCACTCTGAACACATCCCACGCCGGCTGTGATGCTATTGCTTGAACCAAACTCGGTTGTTATGTACGCGTATAGGACACCGAACGACGCAGCAATGTAAATGACTATAGCCCTAACCAGAAAGGAGCCTGCTAGCACAATCCACGCCCAACCATGGTCAACATCACGTTTCCGTCGTTCAGTCGTCCCTGCGGACTCCATTTCCAGCGACGATGGCGAGTTTGAGTAAGTTTTCGAGCTGATTAACCGCGTAACTGAAAATGACTGCAAGCTTGTTGCTCCCGAGCCAAAAATACGGAGCTGTATTCTTATTCACACATCGACGCACACGCAGTGTGTGTGTGTGTGTGTGTGTGTGTGTGTGTGTGTGTGTGTGTGTGTGTGTGTGTGTGTGTGTGTGTTTGTTTGTTTGTGTGTCGTGCGTGCGCGCGCGTTTCGCAATTCTGGGACGCGCGTTGCTAAAACATTACGAAGTGCCATTTCATGTTAGGTAAGCAAGGTTCGCACAATTCCTTCCAACAACGATTAGCTTTTAAGCTTTCTAGATTCTTTCGATAATCGATATTGATTTACAGCTAACACCTTCTGAAGTTCATCTGCTAACTTTAATGTCGTACTATGATAAGAGGTCGTAGTACAGTGCATATAACCGTCCCGTGCAGATTGTCTAGACTCTAGACATACTCTGCACACGTTCTTGAGAAATTGATATTTCGATCTGATTTCCTTATTTCAAATCTCGGCATGTAGTTAGTGGTGGTAGCAATTTTAGGTGCCATTTCGGCACACCCACCAGACAACGCAGTATAGGTGCTAACCGCAAACAGCAACTAGTCTTTTTATATGAGTATCCTACTGCAGTGTGAAAACTAATATTGCAATCCAGGATAGAGGCATACGAAGAAGTGATTTTTGTTAAGTACTGTTAATTAGTGTTAATTGCCTTGTGCAAATTTGGGGAACATAGGTCATAAACCCTATACCGAGCATAATGAACAAGCAAAGTAGGCCCCTACATATTATATTTATAATAACAAATTATGAAATGTTTTCCGTCACAACTGATCTCGTCACTGTTGACTCTAGTTTCGAACGTCTAATGCTAAGTAGAGTAGTCTATTCATAACGGAAATTGTAAATGTTATTATTAACGGGAATTGTAGTCTGCTGCCTAAATCCGAACTCATGGGAGATTATGGCGGGAGGAGGTTCAAACAAAAGCAAACGAGTTAACGCACACATTCTCTATGAAAATGACATTTTATTAAAAGGCCACGTATGCTGTACAAATGCAAAAATATACATGGTGTATGAAATGCTACATTACCACACTATTGCTAGTGGTGTTACAGAACATTATTCTCCATCGCATGTTGCTGTGACGATTTGCAAGAGAATCGAGACCTGTGTATTATACATACGGCCATGTTAGGAACAAGAGTGTAGATATGTCCATTTGTTATAGCCGCACCGCAAGCCAAAGAACAAACGGAAACAACGGTCTACGGCGGGGGTGCGCAACATTCCAATAGTAACTCATAGAATTCCAATTCAACGCCAAAATTCCTATGCCTACTATTAGAGCAAAATGTTTTGTTTATTCTAAAAAAAGTATCATAAGTGTTCCTTTGCCGTAGTTCATCGAAAATTGCGCTGGACAATATCTTGATGAATAACAAATCGTAGACCAAGGACAACCTCACAGAGGTTTCGCCAAGGCAATGCCACTTCGCGTATGCTAGCTTATAAACTATCACGTGGCAACGTTGTCTCAAAATATTACTGGCACTACGGGCAGAAAAGAGAGCTACGCTAAGACTGAAACAGGCGTCGTCTCCCTTCGCCGTGGAAGTAACCACCTGACACTCTAGTAATGTTGTGTACACGTTATAATGGCAGGAAATCTGGAAAGTTAAAAAAATTACATATTGAATACTGGCATTATTATCTTAAAATGTCCGGCTTGCAATCAACTGGCTATATAGTATACACAACGACATAATATCCTCAAACCAGTTGCATACGCACAGCACCCTCGCTCGCGTGGCATTTACCCTCATAATACGAATTACAAAAAACTGATTATCTTACATGGCTAAAATATGTTTCACTTCCCCCTCTTCTAAATTCTCTAATAAAATCTAAATTCAATAAATACAAATAATAACGCAATTTTCAGAAATTCGAAAGAAGAACACAACGCATGGTGGTGATGATGATGCTGACCACTACTGCCTACTTAATCATCCATAACGCATCTAACGGATTATAACATAACACTCTACTCCAGGGACAGACATACAAAATACACGTAACTACAACCGAGTCCAAGTCAAAATATAAACGGCTTCAAACAACCTTAAATATGCCTACTGTACAAAGTTTACAGCTAATAAAAACAGGCAAAATGACTACAATAATACTTATTATCAGTGTATACTTGTAATATGTTTATCGACAAAAGTTCAAACCCTGGCTTCTATTCCGAATGCTCTGTAGAATGATGGTACCACGCGGATACGATACGGAGCGCAATTCTAGCTAGCTCATAACTATGATAACGTAAATCGTTACTGACCGTTCGCACAGAGCGAACCATACGATACCTCGACAGTTATAACAAAATATCAACGATTTTTTGTAAAGCTTTGACCTAAGTCATCCCCGATATTCCATGCCCATACTTCGTATAAGATGAACGAAGAGAAACCACTTGGCTCGCCTACCAACCATCTCCCAGAGCATTACCCACACCGACTACAGTACCGCACCGCCCCATCTAGCTAGCGAGTAAAGACCGCAATGCATAAAATTGAGAAGAAGAAAAACACAATCTACTCGTACGAGTAGACTTGCCCGTAATGGACAGATGCTGCTGTAGTTATCATGCAGAATAGGACGGAGACAATAATGGAACTGTCGTTCTCTGTCGATTGTCCATCCAGATGTGAAGACAGCCGGACGCTCTCACCCATGATACGTTACAGATACCCAACTCTCCTACTCCAATCAGCGTCACCTTCC
>NW_014577123.1:309454-311954 GCF_000485595.1 Priapulus caudatus | reverse complement strand
TATATGACATTTCGATTGCTATGCGAATTTCTTTTGCCTTTCTTCTGAGATCTCGAACATATAATCATGAATAATTTTGACACGGTAAATAAATTCAGTAGTTCGAATCCACGATAGTTTTAAGAAAGCGCTAGAACCTCGCGTTAGCAATCTGAACAGCATTCAAACATCAAGCTGTGTCCATTCAGAAATAACTAGTTAAAATTATTTGTTTACAGTTGGCAAATAACCACGAGTAGTACTACGAAGAAACAGGTCCAGGTTCTATACGTACCGGATAACATTAGCAGTCCACTCTGAACACATCCCACGCCGGCTGTGATGCTATTGCTTGAANGTTGTGCTGTGATACATAGCGGTGCTGTGTGCTTTCTCTCCCTCCACCTGTGGCTTCATTCTTCAGTTATGATCAGCTGCTCTACCTACCATTCCTCTACGGTCCCTGCCTTCGCTATCAGTATCACCCTGAGGGTTTTCATACTCATACTGATGGTTAACATGCTCATGCTGAACTGGAGGAAGGTATACCTTCTTATTTTTGCCTTTCAAAATAAAAATCACAGCAACGGGTTAGCGAGGCGTTTTAACAACGAGCACATTTGATTTCAGACTACTAGCTGCTCAGTCACAGCTCCAACATCAACCCAACCGTGCTTTTTTGTAACGATGCAATTGCGACTTGAAGTGATTAACTTATTAGAAAAACAAGAAAATTATTAAAACGTAAATTTCTTAATCCTCTTCCCACTAATGTGTGTAATATATAGCGATGAATAAATTTAGAACGGATCTGCTCAGTAATAATATCCTGAGAGACATTGATGCTTTGCCAGTAGTTCCAGCACAATAAATTTTGAGCGTGCACGCATTAAAGAGGATTTTCAATTGAACTTTTTCCTACCGAGCGATTATTTATAAACCTTCAGCATTGACTGCTGACCCATCATAGACGCACTGTGTCTGTTGCGATTCTAATATAGCGGGTACCCAGATAAGTTTAAAATTGGTCTGAAATCAGTGTGCTGTTGCGCATATTGCATTAGTAGGTCATACGCCCACAAGCTGCATGGTAGTCTGTTCATATTGTGCTTGCTCCACAAAACAACAATTCAGTAACAAAACTAGCCAATTACGAAGTGTGCAAGACTTCGCTGCTATGCGAAAATAGAAGCTTTTCAATCAATTTTTGTAATTAGCGTATGCTATCATGTAAGAACAGTTGATAAGCACATGCATGTTTAACATGATTTTACAATTTACGTGTCACATTATATATATATATATATATATATATATATACATACACTTCGTAACATTGGCTGCATTTACGTACTTAAATTGTACTGAACTGTTTTAGGATTGCACAATATGAATATAAAAACCAACACATGACTAGACACTACAATAAATCTATAATTAAATCTAAATAAACAATTAGTTATGAAACAAAGCAATAAATGGCATTAAAATAGTCACAATGGGCATTCGTTTGGGAGTGCACATCACACAAAGCAATCCACGGAAAATTATTCAAAGATGGAAATCAAAAGGATTTGCATGGAAACGGAAAGAAGGACTCAAGCCCTGGATAAAGTTGCATGACTTGTAGACATCAACCTCTTCTGGATGCTCCAAGTCCAAGTATACACAAATTAGTTGTAATTTTAGTACAAAAACACACACACACGCATGTAAGCACGCACACTCACACGCACACGCACACACGCACACATACACACAATACACAATGCCAATGATTCTAGGAAAACAACAATAACTGGATGATCGATAACAGAAACAGGTTACCGATGCATCTCCGGTGAGTACTCGCATATATACACTCAGAAGGGAGCCCGTCTTCAGAAGCTGTAACATTATTCTCAGTCGTAACCGTTTCTGTTGCATAGCCCTAATGCTCATAGGGTCTATGTTCCCCCAGGGTACTGCCGGAACGTACCCTGGGTATGGGCTCTATCGTCCCCCTCATCCGGCACGCATACCATTACTCATGGTAGCTCCTGCTTCTATGCTACGTTCAACTCCATGCTGTTTTCTTGCTGGTCATGGTAACCTTCTTCTCGATGTTCTTGTTGCCCGGCTTCATGGTAGACCCTTCTTCCTCGCTGGCGTCATGTTCTCGGGCGCCCGGGACCGGGGGGTTTCCGTCCCATCGTAACTTTTTCTCCGGTCGCGGCTGTAACCGATGGTTATGTTCCAGTATGGAACTGCACACATATAAGGGTAGGCATCCCCAGCTGCTTTGGGACGCAATCGCGAAATTGGCGGTGGATTTCCATGACAGAGTTTGATGCACCGTGTGGTGTGGATTGCAGAACATTGGTTGCTGGTCGGGCAAGCTGGCTGGTGCGCCTAATCATGTTCTATTTCTTCTATCTATTTGGGTTCATGCTCTGATGCTGCTGGGCAGCAAAGGGCTCCGCAGGAAACGTACGAAGATACCCATCGCAGCCACAATGCAACCTGCAACCTCAGCAGGCAA
>NW_014577123.1:305401-309300 GCF_000485595.1 Priapulus caudatus | reverse complement strand
TCCGGTATACCGCTAACGTGCCCTGCCGTAACTAATTTGATATGGTAGGGTTAGGGTTAAGGGTTAGGGGATAGGCGAGCGACTCCGCTACGAACTCGTTAGTGGAGTACGGCGAGCACGGTTCGGCATATTAAGATAGTACCAGGGTACGTTCGGTATACCGGGACCGTCATCCAGGGCTACGTTCCGGCTGTACTTACCCTGGGGCGACAATAGACCTCCTCAGCCAGCACTATCAGTTATCGCAGGCTATGATGCTTCTTGGCAAATGGCCCCACGAAGCGACGGCCACTTTACGCAACACAGACAGGAAAGAACAACATCGCAAAAATCTCAAGGGCCAGGATAACCAAAGGTTCCAGCGCAAGAAGGTGCAATGTAGCAGAAGACATGGATAACTCACCTTGTCGGGGCCACCTGTGTGCAAGTGGGTCTTGGGTGTATGGGCCATTCTCTTATTAGCCATTGAAGCATCTTTAAATCTACAACCCAGCAGAAACACTATTGAATCAAAAACTGTTAAGAAATAATTATTGTATTGATATTAGAACCAATTAAGAAGCAAAACACACTGTGAGCTTGCTTATGCAAACATAGTCCACATACGCATGCGATAATTTAATTATAATTACGGAATGCATTAATGAAGTCCGTAAGGTGAAACACAATGGCAATATATAGGTAATTCAAGACGCTACAATATTTACCGATGACCAGCTTCTAAACCTCCTGCTTTACTTTTCTCCACTCGTTGTTCTTTTTTGGTTTTTATCTGAACAACGCCAAAAACGTACGGTTAGGACGCACGAAGAAGCCATTCGCCAGTACCCTGCTACTTCCATCATAGTCGGTCAGCCCCGAACTCACCGTCCGCATCACATCTTCTTCACTTCCGTCATCACTTCTGGGGATTTCGCCATTTCGTATCCCACTCTTCTCGCAACTTTATTTCGCGCTATATGAATCAGGACACGGCCACGAGACCGCGACGTTCGCCGAGGTACGATTACAAACCCTAGCCGGGTGTAAACCCGTCGTGTGCAGAGACGAGGTGAGTTCAGAGAATGTCGCGCAACGTGCACGGCCTGCATACAGCGGGTTTTAATATTACCTTCTCCGTCTTTGGCAAGCGTCGGGAGGCAAGAATCCTGCCGTCGATGTCGTCACTGGGTCGCGGTCAGCGTAGTCACCAGATCTTTGATTGACTGGTTCTCTGCAGCACAGCAAACAGATGATGACCGGAGAGCGAAGACACGCGGATGAGGAATGATGACAAAATGAACAATACAGCTACCCGCAGAGAATTGCGCACGATGTTATACTTGCTCTTCATCTTTTATCGTTTTGAAAGCTATAACGAAGCGTTATAATAATGAACGCCGGCCAGTGCCTGCGATGACATGACCGAAAGATGGCGCTTATTTGGTGACGTACTAAACTGTCGCTTCACGATGAACACCCTCGACACTTTTTGGAAAACACAGCTGATACTGCCCCACCAACACAGCCAATCAGGCGTCCCACAATATGCTTCTGTTTCCACAGAGACACATGCACAAACACATACACACGCACGCATGTACACACCCACACACACACGCACGCACGCACACACGTGTGAAAGCACAAACATATGCACGTACGCACGCACGGACGCACGCGCGCACACACACACACACACACACACACACACACACACAGTGACACACACGCACTCACGCACGCAAGCACACACACACCGCGCGCACACACACGCGTGAAAGCACACACATACGCACGCGCACATTCGCACGCACACACACACACAACCGTAGATATCGTCTGCAGTGCCTGCCACACAGCATCTAGGCCACACAGCATGCCTGGCCAGCATGGATCCACCTAACCTCCACCTAGCAAGACCGCCCCGGCCGGGCAGGTACCTTTCTCGATTCGTCGACGACAAGTCCCTATCAGCTACCGCCTCTACGTCTGCCGTGAACTGCACCCTGCCCTGCGACTGGCGGGCGTCGATCGAGCGCGGTACGGCGTGTACTTGCGACCTGCCGCTAGCGGGCGCTCGCAGCGACCACTGCCTATGCACCTCAGCGCGCTCTACGGTGGGCTTGCGCGCGGAGGACGACGGCACGGTGAAGATGGCGGGAGAGAGGCGGGTGCGGGAGGGTGCGTGGCTGGACGGACGAGCCGGAGAGTGGTCGCTAACGGACGGCACGTCGGGAGGAGTGTTTGCACTGATGTCAGCTGCTACACCAGATTCTTGGTTGCTTGAAATCAAAGAAACGTCGCCTTAAGGATGGTAACAACTTCGCTTCACTGCTCACGACAAAGTGGTGTAATGCTTCCTAATGCGATAAGTTCTACTGTGTGCAGCGCGGTGTCTTGTAGATTATATAACGTAAATTATCCTAAACGAAGTAATAATTTCTCATATAACTTTAATAAACTTACTTTCTGTCTGCACCATTAATGTTGTACGCCCCTGAAACAGGCAAAAAATTGGAATAACTAATAACATACTATAATTACTATAATACGGTAATTAGATATCTATTAATTGCTCGAGTCACTATTTGTAATTGTTAGATTATTGCTATCTAACATCATCCCATGAGCCTTCCGGTATCAATATCTTTATATTATATTAATTTTACATCAATCCTCCCAGCCGTCATCTCCATCTATCTGCGCTATACATACACACACGTGCTCATACTCACGCACACACACGCGCGCTCGTACTCACGCACACACACACGCACGCACACACACGCGCTCGTACTCACGCACACACACGCGCTCGTACTCACGCACACACACACGCTCGTACTCACGCACACACACTTCGCCTTCTTGGTTCGTGCGACCGAAATAATAATGTGAAAACTAATATCCAGCCTCACTCTAAAAAATGATTTGCCTTTACTGAAATGGGGTTTATTGAACGTCTGTTGCATCTTTATGCTGGTTCGACCACCGATATATGGATGTAGTTTTTAATGTAAATTACGTGGGAAACAACAAGACAAAAAGATACACGAGATTTTACGTTGAAACTAACGTAGTAGGACAGAATTAACGGCAGGCCGTAAACGGAAACGCAGCGATAACGACAACGTTGCATAACGTTACTTACGGGAAATGCACAGACGCTTACAGAGGAAAGCAACAAGAGTTAGCCGAAGCCTGTCAAGTGAACAAATCGGAGAAACCCTCTCACTGCGTAAGTAAAGTATCGCTTGAAATACCGGTGAAACGATGTCAATGACGAGAAATGTTTCCCATCGCTCACACAATGAAGGATGGGTATCGCGTACCCGCCTGTGAGTGAAGTGGCAACTGAACGAGACACGCTTATGAAAGCAGCGAGATGCAATTTTGCATTTTTTCTCTGATCGAATCGGATGACAGGCTTTAGCAAAATACAGCTTCATTCATCGATGCGCAATTGACAGGCATTGACAACATATAGACACGTATATATACTGTATTCATGCAAGGTGCGCATCCACCATCCGTGCAAGCGTGTGAATCACGCCA
This sequence comes from Priapulus caudatus, assembly GCF_000485595.1. Classification (NCBI taxonomy): domain Eukaryota; kingdom Metazoa; phylum Priapulida; class Priapulimorpha; order Priapulimorphida; family Priapulidae; genus Priapulus; species Priapulus caudatus. Next base: position 305,763 of record NW_014577123.1, on the reverse strand, counting down.
CAGTGCCCATGCAACAAACATTGTTTGTTTTTTTATATTGTAAAACTAAATTTGAACGATCGAACCATAACCCGAAATTCCCCGTATCCCAATGCTAGTTGTAATGCTATGTGCTAAATGATACAAGCAGTTATTTGTGCGTTATCGAGATTTAACGGTAGTGCCATTCAACCTTGTCCGCAAATGCAGACGTTATAACTCCGCTTTGCTAATCTGAGGGTGCGTGTTTAACTGGGGTCGGCGTCGGCTGCGTCTGCCCCATTACTGGAGTCTGCGTCGGCTCGGACTACATTTAACCCTGCATGTGCCCGCTCTTCTCCGTCTGTTCCCTTGGTGATCCCTCCCATTTCGAGTTTTACATG
>NW_014577123.1:299057-305391 GCF_000485595.1 Priapulus caudatus | reverse complement strand
CAGGGTACGTTCCGGTATACCGGACCGTATCCAGGGTACGTTCCGGCTGTACCCTGGGGGACATAGACCCTCTCAGCAGCACTAATCATTATCGCAGAGCTATGATGCTTCTGGCAATGGCCCCCAGATGACGCCACTTTACCAACACAGACAAGGAAAGACAACATTCGCAAAATCTCAAGGGCAGGATAACAAAGTTCCAGCGCAAGAAGGGCAATGTACAGAAGACAGATAACTCACCTGTCGGGGCACCTGTTGCAAGTGGTGTCTTGGGTGTAGGGCCATTCTCTTTATTACCATTGGAAGCATCTTTGAAATCTACAACCCACAGAAACTATTTGAATCAAAAACTGGTTAAGAAATAATTATTGTATTGATATTTAGCAACCAATTAAGAACAAAAACACTGTGATGCTTCATTATGCAAACATAGTCCACATACCATGCATAATTTAATTATAATGTACGGAATGCATTAATGAAGTACGTAAGGTAAAACACAATGGCAATATATATAATTCAGACGTAACAATATTTACCGATGACCAGCTTCTAAACCTACCTGCTTTACTTTTCTCACTCTTTTCTTTGTTTTGGTTTTTATCTGAAACGCAAAAACGTACGGTTAGGACCACGAAGAAGCCATTCCCAGTACCCTCTACTTCCATCATAGTCCGTCAGCCCCAACTCACCGTCCGCATCACATCTTCTCACTTCGTCATCACTTCTGGGGATTTAGCCATTCGTATCCCACTCTTCTCGCAACTTTATTTCCCGGTATATGAATCAGGACACGGCACGAGACCGCGACGTTCGCCGAGGTACGATTACAACCCTGCCGGGTGTAAACCTCGTGTGCAGAGACGAGGTGAGTTCAGAGAATGTCGCGCACGTGCACGGCTGCATACAGCGGGTTTTAATATTACCTTCTCCGTCTTTGGCAGCGTCGGGAGGCAAGAATCCTGCCTCGATGTCGTCACTCCGCGTAGTCAACAGATTTTGATTGACTGGTTCTCTGCAGCAACAGCAAACAGATGATGACCGGAGAGCGAAGACAGCGATGAGAATGATGACAAATGACAATACAGCTACCCGCAGAGAATTGCGCACATGTTATACATTGCTCTTCATTTTATCGTTTGAAAGTATCGAAGGTTATAATAATGAACGCCGGCCAGTGCTGCATGACATGAGCAAAGATGGCGCTTATTTGGTGAAGTATCTAACTAGTCGCTTCACGAATGAACACCCTGACACTTTTGGAAACACAGCTGATACTGCACCCACCAACACAGCCAATCAACACACAATTAATTTACATGCATCCTTCATGTATATGCATATTTAAACGTCCGCATACAATGATACCGAATTCATCAATAGTGCACGCTCCCTCATGCATTAATAAATGTGATGGACGTGATGACTTAACAAAATGATACTGATATAGCCATGGGCTGTTTAACTGTATTACTGCAACTGGATAGTCAGCACACAAAAACGCACACTGCAAAGAAAGATGACATGTAGAAGAAGAGTATGTATAGGAACTAATCAATATCTTCATCAAACACATCACCATGTGAATGATGTGATACTACTCATGCAATCAGCTCCATATAAATATGTAACATGTGTATTACTCTTGTCGTACCTTACCTTAAAATTAAGGGCTATTATATAGAATTTCATGTTCCTGTGTCTATTATTTCAGTATGATGCATACGATATAAAGGTAGCACCTATGCTGCTTTGACAATCGAAATTGCGTGATTTCCATGACAATTTGATTCTCGTGTGATGCAAACATTGGTTCATCAACCTGTGCCGTGAATCATTCTATTTCTTCTATCTATTTGTTCATTCTATGCTCTGCACACGCCAGAAACTACGAGATACCCATCACCAGCATGCAACCTGCAACCTCACAGCAACGTCCCACAATATGCTTCTGTTTCCACAGAGACACATGCACAAACACATACACACGCACGCATGTACACACCCACACACACACGCACGCACGCACGCACGTATGCACGCACGCACGCTCCATGCAGAGATCAACAGTCGTGTTGTAGTCAACATGGGCAGGCAAAGCAACACGAGATATCGCGGGGGGAAATGTCATGGAGAGAGTGGCAAGCCTTCCACGGAGCTCGAACGCAGATCAGTTGCCGCTCGATGTGTAATGCTTTCAAGGTGCAGAGGGGCGATCCGGAACACAATGAATAACCATGCCAAAAATCGTATCCAAACTTCATTCGCAAACACGATAAAAAATTGCATTCTCGGCAAAAATGCATGTCGTTTCGCAAAAATTGGAAGCGAGCGCAGACAAAAGCAAATCAAAACTGCACAGAGAACATGCCGTTTTGTTTGAATGTCACTGGTTAGATTGGGATATCGTGATGACGTACAATCGGGGGAAGGGGGCGCCACATTACAAAGGTTAAGCGACTGCGATGTTTCGAGTATAACGCAGAATCCCGCTGCCCAATGCTTGCCCTACACAAACGATGTTAGTACACGGCGAGAGAAAGCAAAGAAACTAAACGCTATATTAGTACATGGTTAGTATTTGTGTTACAATGGTTAGTTGTGTAACTTGTGTACGTGCCCTACAGGGTCAGAGGAGCCTAGCAAAAACGTTAGCACACAGTCAATGGTAGAAGCAGCGGGGTATCGTACGAACTTTATATGGACGCTGAACGAATACGGATATAAATACATTCTTTTTACTATCAGAGACTGTGCTATTCGTGGGGTTTCACCAGAATCCTGCCAGGCTCTGTCAGTGCGAGACATGAGGACACAGCATACACGCCCACTGCCTCAGCCAGAGCTCCTCGTACACGTACTTACATACACGTACTTGGGATGTATATACATATAAGAGTTAATAATAACTAATATGCATTAGCTCTGGATATATATATTAATTAGCTCTGGATATATATAATAATTAGCTCTGGATTATATACTATATATATCAAATCATATAATAATATAGTATATATATATATATGTTACAATGTATATATTTAGTTGTGCTGTGATACCATAGCGGGCTGTGTGGCTCTCTCCTCCACCTGTGGCTTCATTCTTGCAGTTATTGATCAGCTGGCCTCTACCTAACCATTCCTCTACGGTCCCTGCCTTCGCTATCATGTATCACCCTGAAGGGTTTCATACTGCATACTGAATGGTTAACGTATGCCTCACTGCTGACTGGAAGGAAGGTATATACCGTTCCTTATTTTTGCCTTTCAAAAATAAAAATCACAGAACGGGTAGCGAGGCGTTTTACAACGAGCACATTTGATTTCAGACTACTAGCTGCTCAGTCACGCTCCAACATCCAACCCAACGATGCTTTTTTGTTAACGATGCAATTGCGACTTGAAGTGATTAACTTAATTAGTAAAAACCAAGAAAATATTAAAACGGTAAATTTCTTAATCCTGCTTCCATAATGTGGCTGTAATATATAGCGATGAATAAATTTTTAGAACGGATCTGCTCAGTAATAATATCCTGAGAGACATTGCATGCCTTTTGCCAAGTAGTTTCCCGCACAATAAATTTTGGCGTGCAACGCATAGGAAGAGATTTTTCCAATTGAACTTTTTCCTACCGAGCGATTATTTATAAACCTTCAGCATTGACTGCTGACCCATCATAGACGCACTGTGTCTGTTGCGAGATTCTAAATATAGTCGGTACCAGATAAGCTTTAATAAATTGCGTCTGAAACGTTTGCTGGCTTGGCATATTGCATTAGTAAGGTCATACGCCCACAAGCTGATGGTAGGTCTGTTCATATTGTGGCTTGCTCCACAAAACAACAATTCAGCTAACAATAACTAGCCAATTACGAAGTATTGTCAAGACTTCGCTCTGCTATTGCTGAATAGAAGCTTTTCAAGTCAATTTTTGTAAATAGCGTTATGCTAGTCATTGTAAGAACTAGTTGATATACATGCATGGTTTTAACACAGTGATATTTTTACAATTACGTGCACTTATACATATATATTATATATACTATACATGTACACTCGCTAACATTGGCCTGCATTTACGTAATTTTAAAAAAAAATTCTTTACTTGGAAACTGCTATTTAGATTGCCACATATATGAATATTCAAAAAACGCACCACATGACTAGACACTGACAATAATCTATAATTAAATCTAAATAAACAATTCAGTTATAGAAACAAAGCAATAAATGCATTAAAAAGTCACAATGGGCATTCGTTTGGAAGTGCCAATCACACAAGCAATCCACGAAATGTATTCAAAGATGGCAAAATCAAAAGGATTTGCAATGAAACGGAAGAAGGATCAAGCCCTGGATAAAGTTGCATGATTGTGACATTCAACCTCTTCTGCGATGATTACTCCAAGTCAAGTTATACACAAATTAGTTGTAATTTTTACGTACAAAATCCTACAACACAACGCATGTAAGCACGCACACTCACACGCACACGCACACCACGCCACAATAACACAATGCCACATGATTCTAGAAAAACAACAAAGCTACTGGATGATCGATATAAGCAGAACAGGTTACCGATGCATCTCCGGTGGGTACTCGCATATATAACACTCAGAAGGGAGGCCCGTTTCAGAAGACATGTACATTTATTCTCAGTCGTAACCGTTTACTGTTGCATAGGCCTAATGCTCATAGGGGTGCTATGATTCCCCAGCGGTACTGCCGGAACCGTACCGGCTGGGGCTATGGTCCGGTATACCGCGTAACGTGGCCCTGGTAACTAATTTGATATGGGTTAGGGTTGTGGGCTTAGGGTTAGGCGGAGTAGGCGTAGGCGACCTCCGCTACGAACTCGTTAGTTGGCAGTTAGGCGGCACGGTTTCGCATTTAGATAGTACCAGGTACGCTTCGGTATACCCGGGACGCGTCATCCAGGGTACGTTCCGGCTGGTACCCTGGGGGGACAATAGACCGCCTTCCTCAGCCAGCACGTAGTGCATGTAGTCGGCAGAGCTATGATGCTTCCTGGCAAGTGGCCCCCCGACTGACGCCCCTTTACGCAACACAGGACAAGGTAAAGACAACATTCGCCGAAAATCTCAAGCGCCAGATAACACAAGTCCAGGCGCAGAAGGGCGCAAGTGTACAGAAGACAGGATAACTTCACGCTTGTCGCGGGCATCCTTGTGTGGCAAGTGGTGTCTTGGGTGTAGGGGCCATTCGTTTTAGTTAGCCAGTTGGAAGCACTTTGGTAAATCTACAACCAGCAGAGACTACTTTGAATCAGAAGAACTGTTGAACGAAGATAATTATGTTGTATGTATATTAGAACATGAAGACGAGCAAAAACTTGTGGATGCTGTCCATTATGCACACTAGTGCCACATCTATGCATAATTTCAATTATAATGTACTGGAATGGCATTAGATGAAGTACGTAGAGGTAAAACACAATGGCAATATAATAGGTAATTCAAGACGTACAATATTTACCGATGACCAGCTTCTAAACGCTCCTGCTTTACTTTTCTGCACTCGTTGGTTCTTTTTTGGGTTTTTATCTGACAACGCAAAAACGTACGGTTAGGACGCACGAAGAAGCCATTGCCAGTACCCTGCTACTTCCATCATAGTCGGGTCAGCAACCCGGAAGCTCACCGTCCGCATCCATGCTTCTTCACTTCCGTCATCACTTCTGGGGATTTTCGGCCATTCGTAATCCCAGGCTTCTTCTGCGCACTTTATTTTCGCCGTATATGAATCAGGACACGGCACGAGACCGCGACGTTCGCCGAGGTACGATTACAACCCTGCCGGGTGTAAACCGTCGTGTGCAGAGACGAAGGTGAGTTCAGAGAATGTCGCCGGGCACGTGCACGGCTGCATACATGCGGGTTTTAATATTGACCTTCTCCGTCTTTGGGCAGCGTCGGGAGGCAAGAATCCTGCCGTCGATGTCGTCACTAGAGGTCTGCGGGGTGGTCACGCGTAGTCACCAGAATCTTTGATTGACTGGTTCTCTGCAGCACAGCAAAGCAGATGATGACACGGAGAGCGAAGACACGCGGATGGGAATGATGACAAAATGAACAATACAGCTACCCGCCAGAGAATTGCGCAGCATGTTATACATTGCTGCTTCACATTTTATCGTTTTGAAAGTATCGAAGGTTATAATAAGAACCGCCGGCCAGTGCCTGCATGACATGCCGGCAAAGATGGCGCTTATTTGGTGACGTACTAACTGTCGCTTCACGAAATGAACACCCTGACACTTTTTGGAAACACAGCTGATACTGCCCACGCAAACACAGCCAATCAGG
>NW_014577123.1:291768-299032 GCF_000485595.1 Priapulus caudatus | reverse complement strand
TCCATCTATCTGCGCTATTTACATACACACACGTGCTTTCATACTCACGCACCACACACGCGCGCTCGTACTCACGCGCACACACACACGCACGCACACACACGCGCTGCGTACTTCACGCACACACCACGCGCTCGCTACTTCACGCACACACACACGCTCTCCTACTCACGCAACAACACGCGCTCGTACTCACCACACACCACACACGCCTCGTTACTCACGCACAACACACGCTCACACTCACGCACACACACGCGCTCATACTCACGCACACACCACACACGCACAAACACACACACACACACAAACACACACACACACACAAAACACACACACACACACACATACACACCCATACACACACACATAACACATACACACACACAAGTCGTACTCACGCCCACCCACACGCACGCTCGTACTCACCGCACACACGCGCCGCTCGCTACTTCACGCACACACACACGCTTCGCTACTCACGCTACACACACACACACTGCGCTCGTACTCGGCGCACTACACGGCGCGCTCGCACTCACCCACACACTCGCGCTCGCACTTTCACGCACACACACACAGCGCTGCGTACTCACGCACATAGCACACGCCTCCGTACTCGACGCACACACGACGCGCTCGTTACTCACGCACACACACACACGCTGCGCTACTCACGCACATACACACGCTCGTTACTCACGCACACACAACGCGCTCGTTTACTCACGCACACAACACACACGCTCGTTACTCACGCACACACACACACGGCACCACACACACACACACACACACACACACACACACACTTTGCTCTCGCACTCACCACAGCATCACGCGCTTCGTACTCAACACACTACACACGCGCTCGCACGTCACGCACAACACACACGCCGCTCGCTACTCACGCACATCACGGGCGTGCGTACTCACGCACATGAACACACCTCGTACTCACGCACACACACACACACGCTCGTACTCACGCACACACACACACACACACACACACACGCGCGCGCGCCGCGTATCTCACGCTACACAAGCACGGCACATGCACACGCACACACACACGCGCTTCGTACTGCACGCACACGACACACGCGGCTCGTACCTCACACACACACACACAGCACACACGCGCTCGCACTCACGCCACGACACACGCGCCTTCGTACTCACGACCACACACCACACAACACGCGTCGTACTCACGTCACACTACACGCGCTCGCTACTCACGCACACACCACGCCGCCTCTACTCACGCACACACACTCACGCGCTGCGACTAACGCGACACACACACTGCGCTCGATTTACTCACGCACACACACACGGCGCTCGTACTCACGCACCACACACTACCGCTCACACGCTCTGTACACACACACACACCACACGCTCGTTTATCAACGCACTGACCACACACGCGCTCGCACTCACGGCCACACACACACGCTCACCGCTCGTTACACACCACACACACACACACACACACGCTCGTACTCAGCTGCACACACCACACGCGCTCGTACTCACGCACACACACGCACGCTGCGTACTCACTCACACACAACGCGCGCTCGTTTACTTCACGCCACACACTACGCGCTCGTACTCACGCGGGACACACACACACACACACGCTCGTACTCACGCCACACACACGCACACATCACCGCGTCGTACTGCACACACACACACACTACTGCGCTCGCACTCACGCACACACGCCGCGGCTCGCACTCCACACAGACACACGCGCGCTCGCATTCACGCACACACACACGCGCACGTTACTCACGCAAACAACAGCAGCGCGAGAACATATAACGATATACACACACACACAACCACAACACACAGCACAACACAACACACACAACCCACACACGCGCAGCGACGCGCAGCTGCGTACTCACGACCACAACACACACACACACACACACACACACCAACAACAACGCGACGCGCGCGATCGTACTCAACGCACACAACACCGCCCTCGATACTACATACACACACACACGCAGCCCGCTCGTACTACACTCCAACACACACGCCTCAGTACACCCGCACAGCCACGCGCGTCAGTAACTCACGCAACACACACACGCACACACACACACTCGCTGCTCGCACTCACGCACACACTTCTACGCGCTTCGTACTCACACACATTACAAACGCGCTCGTACTCACGCACACCACACCGCACACACACACACACACACACACACTCCGCGCTCGGCCACTCACGCACCACACACACGCGCTCGTACTCACGCACACACACACGCTCGTACTCACACACACACACGCGCTCGCACTCACGCACACACACACGCGCTCGTACTCACCACACACACACGCGCTCGCACTCACGCACAACACACATACGCGCCTCGTAGCTCACACACACACCACACACGCGCGCGCGCGCTCGTACTCACGCACAACACACACACCTCGTACTCACGCACACACGGGCGCGCTCGTACTTGCACGCACACACACACACGCTCGTTACTCACGTACCAACACACGCGCTTCGTACTCACGCACACACACGCGCTTCGTACTCACGTCACACACACACACGCGCCTCTGTATCACGCACACACACACGCTCGTAGTTTCACGCACAACACAGCACGCGCTCGTACTCTCGCACACACACACGCTCGTACTCACGTACACACACTCGTGCTCGCACTCACGCACACACACGCACACACACACGCGCGCTCGTACTCTCGCACACACACACGCTCGTACTCACGTACACACACTCGTGCTCGCACTCACGCACACACACGCACACACACACGCGCGCTCGTACTCTCGCACACACACACGCTCGTACTCACGTACACACACTCGTGCTCGCACTCACACACACACACGCGCTCGTACTCACGCGCACACACATACGCTCGTACTCACGTACACACACTCGTGCTCGCACTCACGCACACACACGCACACACGATCGTACTCACTCACACGCTCGCACTCACGCACACACACTCGTGCTCGCCCACAATATACGCACGCACGCACGGGCACGCACATGCACGCACGCACTCACGCACACACACACACACACTAGCACTCACACACATGCATGCACTCACGCGCGCACGCACGTATATATATATATACGGCTATAATTACCTTTGTTCTGCCTCTTCTTCTTCCTCATTACAATGAGGATGATTGCAGCAATTATCACTAATATGATGAGTATCACAATGACGATACCGAAGATAGCACCTCCAGACAGCAGCAGCTGCGGCTCCTCCCCGCCTACAATATACGTACATGCAAATTATCTACAACATGGCTGAACTTATGAAGGGGTCGAACGCTTATGGCAGTGCAAGTACTTACGGGGAGAACCAAGGCAAACGTTTCCTTTCAAGATGGCTTATCGACGCCCACTCACTCTTTTATCACCAATATTTATGTAAGAGAAATTGAGGAATGTCTATATGCAACATAACATAATTGCAAAAAGAGGCTTATTGCAATCGATATCGTCCATTTTTTAAGGGCACCACGGCAAGTAACCCACTACGCAGAAATGTGATGTATAACTTCTTCGCGAAGACAACGGATGTTTACAGAGTTCTTTATTGATGTGCTAGCTACCGAAGTTATGAATATAGAAACACTCTCATACTTACTGTACATACCTTTAGGGGTATGCACCATGAGTGGGTAGCTACTGCTCATGCCAATGTCATTCTTGGCAAAAATGTTAATCTCATATGTTCTGCCAGGCTCTGAAAATGACAGTAAAATTTTTAGAGCAATTAGTATTGTGGACAAAGGAAATCCATCAAGGAAATGTATTCAAAAAGTCTTCTTTTTATATTAGATTATGAATTCGCTGCATTTGCGAATGGTATTTAATCAATCTATACTCAATCAGCTGAATTTTCAACGAATTTTCAGCGTCACGCAATCACTTTAAAATTACAACTACTTGCAGTAGTGCGATAAGACAAGACACTTTATTAGATGAAATGCTGTGCCCTTGGCGTTTTACTTAATGAACACGTATACAGCATATAAACACGAGATTAACTGTTGTTATGTGAGCAACACATTTTGAAACACAGATTAATAAAAAAATTTTGTTTATATGTCTGTATTACACATTTCTGTATCAGATTTTTGGTGTTAGTTGGCCGGTAAACTTGCACGAATTACGTCATTCGCTCTTGCAGAAAACGCATTCGAAATCTATCTCACATAAAGTCATAATGGCCGATACATGCACATAACTACCGGTGAATTTCTGTTGAATAGTTTGCAGTTGTAACACAATGTACACATTATAATGGTAATATTATATATTTATAATACAAATACATAATAATACGATTTAATAATCATTGATAAAACACAGTGATATACGTCGGCCATATTGACGTACCGACAGAGATGTTGAAGATGGGCTGTGGGTTCTTTGCCACCTCTTCATTGTTCCTGAATAACAAGAAGTGCTGTGCCGAGCCGCCATCCTGACCCTTCGCACACTGGATGAAGATGTTCACCGGAGTGGTCTCGTACTCACAGGTTCGCACTACCTGAGGTTCAGCTGCGATGCAAGCGACAACGTGTAAGCATGATTGAAAAAGTGCCAGCCATCCCCCTTTATAGAACAGCTACCTGTCTATAAAGTAAACTTCCTTGTTTTCGTCGTAAACTAGACGTTTTGTCGAGTGACCCTTATATTTAGGTTTGAGTGTAAATGCCTTGCCAGCTATAGATGACCATTGAAATACATGATTATGTGTAATGCTGCTAATGCACATGTTAACAAATGCTTGATTAATAATTACTGTTACGCATTGATTCATTTAGCCATGCAAGGCTGATCAGGAAACTGTTTACCTCTATGAACAATATTTCGTGCATCAAACAGATGTACAAGCACGGCCATCGCTCGTATATAACCTATTCTATCATGCGCTCCATCATGCCCATTCTAAGCAATTAAGGAATACCCACTCCTCACCTGACTCACAACCCCCTTGTGTAGTAATTAAATAATAATAACTACACATTTTGTGATCTAGTCAAATCGACGAAGTTTACGAACTGACGTGCATACCTAGACTGACGCCGAACGTCATTGAAAATCAGCCGCGGAACCTTGCGAGCTAAGCCACTGGGTCAGTCTAACAGTCATGTGAGAATTCGCCGCAGAGCCTTGCGGTTTAGCACCGGTTTTTTTTCGGTTAGTCTAGCGCGAGGGAGTAGCTAGGCATACTCACACATCTTCCTAAAGTGAATGATGCATGGCTCGTGGGCTGTGCCGATGCGGTTCGTTGCCCTGCAGTGGTAATCCCTGAACTCAGTGTCCCTCGTCGCTCGCACGCTCAAGCTGCTAACCTGCCCATCCTCAAAGTCATCCTCAACCTCCTGGCCATCCACCGTCCACTCGAACGTGACCTTCGGAAAGATACGTCACGTAACGTCACCCCGGCCACATTGTGCAGACGAGCGAAAATCGAGAGAACGCGGAGCGGATAGTAACGAGCGTGGCACGACATTTCCAGGAAGTGTTTTATATCCGATCTTGCGGTAAAATGTGATGTTGCAGAGAAATAACCAGTATTGGTATTTTTACAATATTCTTCGGATGTGTTTCATATCTGTTCTGGCAGCAATGCTGGTAATTTTTCTGCAACATTCTGAAAAAATTGATTGCATCCATCTTCCGAAAGTATTTTCAAGGACGTGTTTCATATCCCTATTAGCGGTAGAGCTTGTGTAACAAGATTTATCACCTCTGGTGGATTGGCATAGACTTCACACCTCAGTACGACCTTCTCATTGACTGGCGCATTGAACGTTGTCTCAGTCTGCACGCAGACAGGTGCGTCTGTAATATTAATACACTCATCATCACGGTGAGGCTCTTAAGAGAGTCAGTATCATCACTGCCAATGTCAATAGGTCTGACCGTGTTACATCAGAAACATTGCACGATGAGAACAACCACCACAGCATCACGGTACTTGGTAGTCATTGCCATCATTAAAAAAACGTTAAAATTCTGACGGAGATCTTGTGTAAGCCTCACATAGGAAATCACTACGCACATGTACAGACAAACTTACATAGATATGCGTACATCTATATAGCTATACACACATAAATATTGAGTTATAAAGTTACGTATACATTTGCTCGCTGTTTGTGTTGAGTTTCAGTTTATCATATCGTCGTAACTTACATATCGTAGATGGAGTACATGATTTATAGAATTTATTTATTGTATACTTGGTAACAAAATTATTAATATGAAAGAAGCATGTGGTAATCAGGCACCTCTGGTTGTACGATGCTACAGCGTCACCGATATTTACTATAAGTTCTTTATTTTGTGGTTTTGCATGCAAGTGTACTTACGTAGGACGTTAATGACGGCATCTGCTCTCGTCTCTCCAAATGCATTGCTCACAGCACAAGTATAAATTCCACCCCGTTCCCTAGTCATTGTGTTGCCTAGCAACTTCAGCTCTACAAAGAAACATGGGAATTGCAAATTTTAGATCTCAACTTTTCGAAAGTTAAAATTTTTGCTCGATTTACTCTCATGCCGCGTCTCTGTCATAATCCGTTACATTATGGCTAGGCACTTAATTTATTATTCCACAAATTTACAGTCTCCAGCTGCTTCCACATTTTCGAGAAATGTGCAGTTACTAACAGAGGCACACAAAGCCGATTATAACTTCAAGCTAGACGCATTACTCTCACTATCTGGCTTACGGTTAAGATAGTTTCAGGTTCGAGCAATTTATTTCCAGTAATCGCAGAAAGGCCACACGGCCAACGATGATGACGTTATATACTCCTGACGAGCCTTAGTAGCCGAAAAACGTCTAAAGATAATTATAACGACTTGAGTACCGCTTTTTTCTTCGTCAAGTGAAATATCTTGTTGACTCTCTCGTGCTAAAGCAACGCCAAGATGTTTTAACTCTACACATGCAGCTTGCGGTAGCTAGCGAAAAATCACATGCGAATCGTGGATAGCATGTCGAGTGGGAAATTTCTGTAAGCGTAGGGTTATAGGACGCATCGACATACAGCTTGTGCGTACACGCGCAAATTCTAAAAAAAAATCGCGTATAAGCGGCAAATTTCAGCCACGACCAACGCAGCGTATCGTACATATACCTGGTCCCTCGGCCTCCACCACTCCGTTGCGTAGCCATCGAAACTGCGGCTCGGG
>NW_014577123.1:284268-286768 GCF_000485595.1 Priapulus caudatus | reverse complement strand
AATAAACCTAACGTGATTTTTTGGGTCACTTATCCGTGAAAGCCTTGTCTCAGACCCACCCCTACGACACTATGGACGTCGATCAAGAGCTGCGCCCATCGCTTATCATTACACAGTTGAGTCATTAAATTTTGCCCCTCCCCTAGAAATTTTCTCAGCCTACGGCCCTGAAGCCGTAGAAAACAGCCCTCAGCCACGGAAACAATTCCCCACCGCAGCAAACACGAGCACTGCGTGTACTCTATGCTGCCATTTTTCCAAATCTCGTCACCTCTATTGTGAGGGTACTGCGTCCAAGACCCCTACTCGTGTCCTTGCCCTCGCGCTTGTACACAGCCTCCTCCATCTGTGCACCCTTGTACCACCAGGTGACGTTAGCGGGCGGCTTTCCACCATCGGCTTCGCACGTGAGCGTCAGCAGGTCGAATTCCTTGACGATGCCTTCAACTGCACTTGAGACGATGACGGGGTCATCTGGTGGCACTGCAAGTAAAGCGATTGCGTGCTGCACGGGTGATGTGTGAATCAGTGAAACGATGACCGCATATCAGACTACTTCGCGACAATAAGGTTACATTCAATGGTAAAAAAAATATATACATACGTACGTACATACACACGCACGCACGCACGCACGCACGCACGCACGCACGCACACACACACGCACACACATATATAGTTCCATTAATGAAATTAGTTAGCACGGATGAACATGTCACACGAACTATTCAAGGATGAATAACAATATATAAGCACGGATGAATAAAAAATAGCGATGCGATGGCATTGAATGCGACAAATAGAGCGAGCCACACGCGATCTAGTTTCTCAGCAACTAAGCCAAGTGTAACCCCCCCCACCCCCACCCAAACCGTGTGCCGAACAGCAGTGGCAATGCCTACCTATGACAACCAGTTCTGACGACCCGTATACATCATCACCATATCCCACGATACACTGGTACATGCCAGAGTCACCAGCCTTTGCCTCGAGAATCCTGAGCGAAGATTCTGGCTGATAGTCCAGATCCATGCGTTTCTTGGGGATCGGTGTTCCCCCCAGCACCCGCTTTTGCCCGTTCCTGTGTGAAAAAGCATTACATAATTGGCCTGAATTATTCATACAGCAAGTATACGATTGATTAATCCCCGTTTGGTCTTTCGGCGGATACAGTGAACATAAAAGCTCTTTGAAATGATTAGTTATTTTGATTTCAGTATGAAAGTACTTCCACCACCCGAGGTAATTAATCATTGTAGAGGGGTTCGGATGTAATTTCTCTATCTACCTACTGGGTACTATAATATAATATAATTTACGGGTTGATTGTTTTATTGGAATTAATTGATCCATAATTAAGCCACACTCAGGCATGTGAATCATACTTTAAACATATAATCATCGTGCGGCTTCTAAAGAATCAAATTTATATAGTATAAATTTAGTTATTAATTAATAATTGTTCAAAGATGAATATATAATATAGAACAATTAACAAGATGTCATTAAATTAAGTAATATATTCATTATTAAATCAAATTAGGGACCATTTATTAGCCTTGCAGCGGTTGTTATTGTGTTTACATTTTCGAATCATAAAACCCCATTAAAACATTTGTCTGCCACCGCTCTTGGGTATGATATATACTGACACTTGTGAAGTAGCGCTATTTGCCTTATGCACTATATGTTATACACTATAGACTACATATAATATACATTCTAAAAATACCAGACTTATCTACAAGGCGTTAGTACGGGAAATATGACTAGAATACTACCTGAATAAAAATGTTGGCCAGCCCTCTCTGCTGAGAGAGAGTTAGGACAAGGACCCATACTCCTCTTATATAGATTTATATAATAACATAGTGAAAGATGCCACGACGAAACCACAGCATAGCAGCAGATATTCTCCACTGCCCCAACAAGTCATACAATTTGCAGAACTACACGCCAAAAAAACTTGACTGATAGTTGAATTCTATCTCCTCCTCCTCCTCTCCTCCTCTACCTTATCCGTGTCCAGTATAATGGGGACATAAACAAACCACCATAAGAATGCAAAATACTCAACAAGAACGCCTATTCGTATCAGCAAAGAAACCAGCTTAATCTTCAATAGAGAATGAGACAACAGCTACACAGCATATACACTGCCACTCACACTAACACTTTCTAACTACATGCAGCTAGTTAGTTGATAGAGTGCGACCAAGTGCCAACAAGGATTTGGCCATCCTTCTCCTCCATCGGTTCATCCCCTTCTCCTCATTCAGCTCCTTCTCCTCATCCTCCTGCTGCTGCTGCTTCTTCCCCCTGCTCCTTCGCCCTCCTATTTCACCCCTTCTTCCTTCTCATCTTCCACCTCCCTCTTTCATCTTCTTCCTCCTCCACCTCCTGCTCTTCTACTCACAGCGGAAAGCAGAATGAACTGTCCTTTCACAAATCGCTGTTGAATACAGTAATACCCCCCGTGTTACGACAACCCAGGTTACA
>NW_014577123.1:277747-284243 GCF_000485595.1 Priapulus caudatus | reverse complement strand
AATATGTATTGTACTAAAAGATCTATGTATAGGCATAGTGTGTAGCGTGTACGTGTTCGTGTACGTATATGTAGGCCTATATGTATATGCCCATTATATATATATATATATAATGTATATATGTATATGTATATGTATAGTAAAGTATATGGTAGATGTATATGATTGTATATGATTGTATAGGTAAGTATATGTATATGTATATGTATATGTATATGTATATGTATATGTATATGTATATGTATATGTATATGTATATGTATATGTATATTAGAACGAGTGTATACATAACCTCATTAAAATACAAGAAAATACTCTGGCCATTACTATCATATATTGGTCGGAGTTATATTGGATTCGCGTAATTGGCAGTTAGCCTCATTAGAGTGTTCTGCTTCATTGTTGACATGTTACACGGCCGCGCGTACAACTGCACGCAAAGGAAGTGCCTCTAATGAGGCGCACATCTTATTAACGGGTTTTGTTTACCCCGTACCGATTACCATGGCTAAACGAATTACAGCCGGCAATAGCATTACTGGATTCTCTAGAACTCTAATGAGAACCGGCTTTGAAAAAGGATTCATCAAAAGGTTTTGATAAGGTGGGTTAGGTGACGTGGGGGTGACGTGGGGGGGGGGTTGTTTCCCAGGGTCTATATGTATCGCATGATGGACTACCTCCGAAATGCGGACCTGCATGGTTTCGACATCGATTTGTGAGGGATTCACAAACATCGAGACTTGAACGCGAGAGTGGCAACACAAAGCATCGCTCATCGCACGCGATAGGATCGCATAGATCAGTGGACTGCCGCGCTCTGCACGCTTCCACGGCCCCTCAACACCACCCCGCTTCCTCTTGCTTACTTATTAATGCGAAGCTAATACCTGTATCCGCCTAGCGGCGGCGGTCATGCGCCTATGCTTGCTGTCACTGAGCGTTAGCCAACAATCGCCGCATCTCGCTGAGAGGTAAAACCTCCCCCCCCCCTGTGTAGCGAGAGTTGCATCGTAATATTCGTCAAAACACTCCCGCGCTGTTCGCCTCGTGAGCTACGGATACAGAATTAAGCGGACAAGATGCACCGAGTCATGACAGTTACGAGCTGTGAGAGCGCCGAGTTATAATATAAGGTTATAATTAGTATAACACACATATGCACGCACGCAAGCACGCACGCACGCACGCACGCACGCACGCATATATGTTATACAAATTATAATACATACTATAATACGACATATATATATATGTATATATATATGTTCATGGCATTACTCCTCTATCTAGTATCTAGTTGTTCGTACCTCCGGAGTCTGTAGATTCCAACTCCATCTTTCTTCCACGTCAGCTCGATGAGCTCCTGACCTTCCGGCAGGAGGTAGTCACAGGTAAGAACTACACTCGTGTTCTCCTGTACTGGCTGTGGTTCAATCCTAACCGTCACCTGCGCCAGCCCCGTGCTCGCTACAACAACAACAACAAACAACGTCGATTTAGAACGCCACTCCACTCTCTCGATCATTGGACTAACCTCATAACCCCATGAATATTCCTCAAAGTTACAAGAGACCGTACTAAAGAATGAGAGGCTCGCTAGCTCTAACCGTGCAGCCTTTCGCTCCGCCACGGTACACTATGCTAACCTATTGCGGGGCGAAGGATTACTTATATCATACGTGCACTACGCTCCGTGGTTAGAGCTAGTTCATCACCAATATATCGTACGCCTCTGTCGTAATAATTACTCTATAATTTTGTTGTTTGTGCACAGCGGCGCGTTTTTTTGTAGAGGAGCATTTGTATAGAGCATTGTAGAGCATTGCAGAGCATTGTAGCATAGAGCATAGAGAATTGAGCATTGTAGCATAGAGCATTGTAGAGGAGCATTTGTATAAAGCATTGTAGAGCATTGCAGAGCATTGTAGTATAGAGCATAGGGAATTGAGCATTGTAGCATAGAGCATTGTAGAGGAGAATTTGAATGACATTTACAGAAAGTTATTACTAATAATAGGCGAAAGAGAGTAGAGAAAATTGGTAGTAAATACATTTCGTGTTTGTTTACCATCATTTTATGATTGAAACGTTCTAAGTGCACGTGTAGTGGATTGATGTCCCGTATTGGCCAGTAATGACCTCTATTTCACGAAGGACACTCAACTTTCTCGTCGCATGAAAACTCGGCGCGATCTTAGTTTGGGACCCCTGGCCTCATTTTCGCAAATGTGTCTCGCCTCTGTATTTTGTTTACATTCTAAAGAAGTTGATGCGCCGAATATTTATTTATTCGACAACAATGGAGAAATTGAGCGGCAGGTGGCAGCACATGCACGAACATCGTACCCAAACCAACTTTCGCGGATGACGTTAACATTTTTACTTGAGAAATGCCCATGCCCCGGAGGTATTTCCTTTCAAAATCGTAACTTTATCCAATAACGCCAGACATCCATCGAAAATACATCAAAGTACAGTTGGCTTTTTGTGTGCGTGATACATATCATTTTCATCATCGTGACTTTGCTATCGTATTCACTGAATTTTATTATTTTGACAGCGAATCTTTAAACGTGCTGGAAATGTATTCAAATATCCGTAATGACGGCAAAACTTTGATGGCATCATTTGAATACTGAAAATCGATTTTGCCATCTGAAGAGAATTCAGAATCATCTTACATGTAAATATTCCTAACCACAGAGTTATACGCCTCCAGAAATCTACCTCAGCAATGATCGCCCGAAATGGCAATGGCACATAAACTACGCAGCCCGTTCTCAATATGACGTTGAATATAAGTGGTGGAGAATCGCCTCGCATGCACATTTTTAAACTAGTTTTATGAATTCATTTTTTTGCTACGATCATTCGAATCTCGCGGCTGCCTGGCTTGCGTTGCTGCGCGGCTGAGACAGAGAAGACGATGAGCCGCACAGATCAACTAAGTGAAAAACTACTGCTCAATAATGTATGCGCTCTTCTGCTATATTAAAGCCGCAACAAAATATGACAGTAGTGCACGGAACATTATACGTCCTCAGAGGGCACGCGAGCACTATGCAGCGGGGGTGGCTTTCACCCGACTTGCACATTTAATTTCGCAGGGGCAGGTGTAATCGCGAATGGGGTGCTGCCGTAAACAAAATCCCAATCCTCTTACCTGCTCGCGTGGTAAACACTAGAGCCAATCACTCGGACCATGACCAAGTATGTCAATCTATACTTCAAAGCAAGTTCTGCTTCTTTCATATGAATTGCCTTCATATTTTATGCCGCGACATATTATTAAGCGACATAAATATTAAGGATAACCACAAATGAGTGCAGATTTCCTAACTTGGCATGCAAGAAGGATCACTCGACGCTCCTCTGGGGCATAATCCCTAGATGCCGCCAACTAAAGCTAATGCATTATAATTGGTAATTAAATGGTTCATCATCAATAATATACCACCCAGTGCGTTGCGGTGCGGAGCAACACTAACCTTATCTGAAAATATCAATTAACTTGTGTTTTACGAGGCGAGAATATCTCACTGCATGCCGCTAGCTCGCTAGTGGAATGCTTTCACATGTAATCTCGCCAGCGAGTGAAAGATATGAAACCACACGCAAAATCAACAACGATGACGCAGCCGCTTTGAAATTTCCTACAGCCACACAAATAGTCGCATCTGCGCAGCATCTCTCTCTCTCTCTCTCTCTCTCTCTCTCTCTCTCTCTCTGCGTGCGTGCGTGCGTGCGTGCGTGTGTGTACCTAGTCAGCTCATATAGCGCACCGCGCTGTAGTGGCTTCATATATATGCGATTCTTACAAGATGCTCACGCGCGATCTCTACCTCAACCCCACCCATCTCCTTCTCGCTCTCTCTCATGCTTTTTCTAAATCAACCTAGCTATCTATCTACCCATCCATCTTCCGCTCTTACCCCTTCTCTCTCGCGGCTCCTCTCTCTCATACACATTACATGCACGCAGGCGCACACGCACGCACACACGTACGTACGAACGCACGCACACGTTCTACGACTACGAGTTTTTGCGTCGAGTCGACTGCGCTCTATCTATTTCGGCTGCATAGCCGCATTGCCCATTCATCGCTCATATTTTCTCATATTTTCAAAAAGAATTTTTGATCAAAATATACACAGAGCTACAGAGCTGCAGAGGCATATGCGGTCGGTAAGCGCACTCGAAATACCGGGGACGGAATTTTCGTGCCTGTATTCGATCCAATAGAAGCCATCCACCCGTCATCGAATTCCGCGGTGAACTATCGAAGGTTCACGCTGAGCCCGATGCGCACGAACGAACGCAGAGCGCGTTTAGTTTTACGCACGGAAGCCGGCGGTGAGAGAAGCGCTCGCTATGACACTGACGTGCAATTACCACGCAGGAGATTGCAGAGGAAACGAAACGAGCAAGCGTGCGAGCGGACGTGCAGCGTGGTGGCGCGCGTAGCACAACGTTCTCTCTCACTTTCTCTTTGTCTTTCTCTCTGTCTCTCTGTCTCTCTCTTTCTCTTTCTCTCTATCTCGCTCGCTCCTTCTTGTCTGTCGCTCTCTGTCCCCTCGCTTTCTCCTCACCTCTCTCTGTCTCCCTCTTTCTCTTTCTCTCTATATCGCTCGCTCTGTCTGTCTCTCTCCATTTGTCTCTCGCTGCCTCCTTCTCTCTCTCCTGTCTTCTCTACCTCTATATCGCTCGCTACCTGCGTTCTCCTCTCGCTCACTCGCTCTGTCTCTGTGCTCGCTCTCGTGCTTGCCCACCCGCTTTTCCCTCGGCTGCTAGAATGTGCCCTGTGTAAGTCTCTCTCTCTCTCTCTCTCTCTCTCTCTCTCTCTCTCTCTCTCTCTCTCTCTCTCTCTCTCTCTCTCTCTCTCTCTCTCTCTCTGTCTCTCTCTCTCTCTCTCTCTCTCTCTCTCTTTCGGTTGCTCTCACTAACTCTCTCTCCCTTCTCTCTTCCTTCTATTCACCGGCAGTCTCCCGCAGTTCGCTCAAACGGTGCGTGTGAGAAAGCACGAAATAACTAAATACGGATGCGATAAATTTCGAGGCACACGAAGAATTCCACACGGCCAGACTACACCTAACTGCATGCTTTTTGCGCCCGCCAGGGTTCCGTTGTTCGCGTACAATTCCGGCGAACATGAAAGCCGGCGCGTCTGTATACGTGCGAGTGTGCCATATAGACCTGCACGTATATGCAGCTGTACGCGGAATTACACAGGCAGAGGCAACATGTACAGGTTTTACTGCCGGTAGAGAATTGCACAGCCGTATTTAATGACTGGGTCCACGCACACACGCATACTCACACGGCTTTGCCGACCAACGTGACATTTCGGACAGCTTTTATCCCGCACAGTTCGAGTAATCAATTTTCGGCAGAAAAAATCTTTTTACCTGCGCTCGCCAATATTCCGCGAGTCACAAAACAAGTAATAACCTTTTTCTCCCCATTACACAGTTATATAATCAACTCTGACCGACGGCTTCTAAATGTGATTCCGGCTCCACATGTGGGAAAGAAACCTCAAATAAAGCCGTAGATAAAGCCGCAATATATTGGTCATTCATGAAAATTGGTCGCTAAAGCCGGAAACATTACACCTATCTATAAATGCGCCTTAAATACATCTGCCTCTGTCTTTCGCAGACTTCATGCTTAGAGACGAAGATGTAATTGTAAGAGACGAAATATCAAGAATGATCAAAGCACCTGCACGGGTAATTCCTTCATTACCTGAAATAATTGCCTGCAGCGCAAAGGTGGGGATGTGTTCTAAATAATATCACGAACCTTATACACGGTATATCAGATAATCCTGGTAACTAACAATACACAGTGTGTTGTATGTTTAGGCATTTGACAATACACTGTGTATTGTTAGCGAGCTTTCAACAATAGACTGTGTATTGTTGAACACATTCTAACAATACACTGTGTATTGTAGTAGGTATCTATGAGCTTTCAACAATACACTGTTTATTGTTGAACACCTAACAATACACTTTTTTTTCTTTTTTCTTTTTTTAAATTAGTTTACCTTTTGATTTGTAAACTTGAAATTGACATTAATTATTTAAATGAATTTATTGAAATTATTTGATTGATTTTATTGAATTTATTGAAAATGAAATTGAATTTAAATACACAGTTGTTTGGTACCTACTACAATACACAGTGTATTGTTAGAAGGTTTTCAACAATACACAGTGTATTGTTAGAAGGTGTTCAACAATACACACTGTATTGTTGAAAGTGTATTGTTAGTTACCAGGATTATCTGTGTATATACATATATGTAACAAATATGTATATGTATATGTATATGTATATGTATAAAAGATTATGTATATGCATATGTGTACGTGTACGTGTTCGTGTACGTATATGTAGGCCTATATGTATATGCATTATATATATATATATTATATGTATATATGTATATGTATATGTATATGTATTATGTATATGTATATGTATATGT
>NW_014577123.1:269110-277524 GCF_000485595.1 Priapulus caudatus | reverse complement strand
CGGTTCATGCGCCGATGTTGCTGTCACTTGAGCGTTAGGCCAAACAATCGCCGCATACTCGGGGAGAGTAGAAACCTCCACCCCCCCCCCTGTGTAGCGAGGAGGTTCATCGTTAATAATTCGTCAAAACAGCTCCCGCGCTGTTCGCCTTCGATGAGCACGGAATACAGAATTAAGCGGACAAGATGCACCGCAGTCATAACAGCTCTACGAGGCTGCTGAGAGCGCGAGTTATAATATAAGGTTATAATTAGTATACACACATATGCGACGCCACGCAAGCACGCACGCACGCACGCACGCACGCACCATATATGTTATAAAATTATAATACATACTCATAATATCACATATATATATATATATATATATATATATATTACTATATTATACTACTGTACACTATAATAGTAAAATTATATCTACGTCTATATGGCGAGTGCTCTGGCGAGCGTTGATGATTGATGGCCCCATTGATACACGCGGCTTCACGACCATAGCCCGCTGCAATGTCTCAACACAGAATCGCGCATCGTCTCTAACGCATCGTCATACACACAGGCACCCACACACAGGCACCACACACCCACAACATCACACACACACGCACACACACACATACACACACACACACACACACACACACACCCACACACACACACACACACACACACACACGGCCACGCACACCACACACACACACACACACAGCCACACACACACACACACACACGCCACGCACACACACACACAACACACACTACCCACACACACACAAACACATACGGCACACACACACACAACACACACACACACAGCACACGCACACACACAAACCGCACACCACACACACGCACCGCCACACACACACACACACACACACCACACACACACACACCCACACCACACACACACACGCCACGCACACACACACACACACACACAACACGCACACACACACACACACATTACCCCCCCCCCCCCACACATGCACACACACGCAGCACACACAACACACGCACACCACACGCACACACACGCACGCGCGCTGCGCACACACAGCACACACACAAACACACACACACATACAACACAGACAGACAGTCGTAAAAGACATACGCACGCAACGCACACACACACACACACACAGCACAGCACGCAACACCCAGACACACGCACACACTACGCACGCACGCAGCACACACACACACAGCGCACGCACACGCACACACACGCTCACGCCACACACACACACACACACACAACACACACAACACACACACATCACACAGACACACGCACACACACACGCACGCACGCACGCACGCACGCACGCACGCACGCACACACACACACACACACACAGACAGACGCACGCACGCACACACACACACACACACACACACACACACACATCTCGACTACAAAGCACTTCAGTGTGTCGTCGGATGACGCTCGCCAGATGCCACGGCCGATATGCAGAATACCTTAATTTTTAATTTGTAATCAAATAGAATTGCGGCGAGAGCGAGTGCGGAGTAGGCGAGTGAGGACGAGGCGATGCAGTAAGTGTGCAGTACAGTATCGGCGTCTCCGCCATCGATCGATGCGCCACACGGCGGACTTGCAGTCTTCGCGCGCCGCTCTAGCCTCGGAGGAAATCACGAAAACATCCACAGGAATTTGAAGAATGTCAGCATTTAATTTCCAGCTAATAGAAAGCGGCTAAATTGTACATGAATCAGTCAGGCAGAATAGATGCCTCGCGGTAAACGCTCGCACCGCCTCGGCTACAGCAGCACGGGGCAGCAGCGGCTGCGGCAGGGGCGGCGGGGGCCCGGCGCTAGGGCCATATGCTACAGCGATCGGAGGATGAGATGAGATGAGATGAGATGTGATGGGATGAGATGATATGAGATGAGATGATATGATATGAGATTAGATTAGATGAGCTGGGATGAGATGATATGAGATATGGAAGAGATGATATGAGATGGGAAGAGATGATATGAGATGAGATGAGATGATATGAGATTAGATTAGATGAGATGAGATGAGATGAGATGAGATGAGATGAGATGAGATGAGATGAGATGAGATGAGATGAGATGAGATGAGATGAGATGAGATGAGATGAGATGAGATGAGATGAGATGAGATGAGATGAGATGATATGATATGAGATGAGATGATATGATATGATATGAGATAGTATGAGATGAAGCGAGGCGAGGTGCAAGGATATGAGAGATGAGATGAGCTGCGATGGAATGAGATGAAACAGGAAAAGGGTATCGGATGAGATGGGTTTGAATGCTGCGAAGCGGGGTAGGATGGGCCTGAATAGGATGGAAGAATAGGGATGTAGGATAAGGGATGGGTAGGATAAGATGAAATGAGATGGGATGGGGTTGAACTGGAATGGTATGAAACAGGATGAAACTGGAAGAAATGGAATGGGAATGGATGCGATGGGAGAATAAATAACTGTATAAGGTAGAAGAAGAATACGTAAGTGGAATGGGACAAAATGCGTTGGGATGGGATGAGATAGGGAGAATGTGACGGAATATGCTAGCATGTGATTGCATGGGGCCGTGAAAGCCAGCACGATCATGGCTAACGAGGAGTGATAGAGCGCGAGAATCGTCATATATAGAGCTGTGATCTCATTACTTGCTCAGGTCGGTCTCAGCTGGCCCTCCGTCTGTTCATTTCGCAATTCACACAAGCCGCGATCACACGCGAAACGCGACGCTCCGTTTCGTGTAATAATGCCCCAAATTCGATTCGCAATACTTAATTGATAGAATGAAATCGCATTCATAACACATCTCGCAAAAAAGGCTGCGTCTTAATACCGTAGCAATTTAACAATTCACGTCCGGACCGAAAATTCACTTTTATTTCGTGCGGTTTAAAAAACAATGTCTAAAATTCGTGTCAGTCAGCAATCTACATTTATTACCTTTTTTGATTAGGCGAATAAATACAACAGTTGGCTGACGGCAATAAAAAACGTTCAACGCTTCCTCATTATTAGCGCATATGCTCCGTCAAATCTTTAACTGATATTAATTTTGACAGCGCTTAATTTAATATCAAATCTCCGCTATACGTGGGCATCCTCTATCGCATTAATTATTCGAGCTAGTTAACCAGATGTTCAGATTTTAGAAAATACGCTGTCGTATGCATCGGGTACGCGGCGTGATAAATTGCTGCTGTCGTATCTGAACGTGCGCTACGGACGGAATAAGTGAATGAATGCGCGAGCGGTTAAGACACATTTTTACGCTTCGAACCCTCGCTGAACGTCTATATAGTTCACCCACCACGGCGCATTCTTCTGTGTATGCGCAACATTCGTGGATAAGATTTGTCACTGTTTAGAGGCGGCGGATAAAACCTCCCCTAGTAGAATACGCTACCCTAGTAGAATACCTAGTAAAATACCTAGTAGAATACGCTACCCTAGTAGAATACCTAGTAAAATACCTAGTAGAATACCTAGTATGTAGAATAGGCATAGAATAGTAGTTTGTGTACCTAGTCGAATGCGGTCTGAAAGAATGACAGCGTGAATAGATGACGTATCGGGCCGATTCTCCGCGCAGCGTATCATAGAGCTCTCTCTATAAATATAAGCTAATATCGACAGGCGGTTAATTTTTCATCAGATGGTTGGTTAACCAGTACCCATGCCACGGCTATTGATCTTCTAATGAGGACATAATTCCTGAAGCAATGCGTCATCTTACGCGGTCCTTGCTGCATTCAGTCCAGTGGCCCATCTCTTAATTGACGTATAGATCTGTTTAGCGGGTAATTCGAGATAATCGCCCTATATTTAGCATGCCTGATAAATATTGCAGTCGCGTTTTCAGGATATTCGAATACAGCAACTGTCCTAATCGACATGCCGACAGAGCCAGGAATACATTTGATATGTTTAATGCGTTATGCGCTGCGTTGTATACGTATATGGTACATGTTTACTTTTTACACGTTTATACGTTGTACTGTTTCATTTGTTTACACGTATATGAATACATCACATGTGGTGTACTCACATGTGTGTTCCTTGTGAAATATATATTTGTTCGAACCGCGCTTAATCTTTTCTTGTCAACTTTAACATCCTGTTTTTTGGCTGGAAGCCTCACAACTTGGATTTAAACTCGAGACCACGAAGTTCGACGGATATGAGAAGACAAACTGTTTATAACTTCATTGTTTTTCTTCCGCCTGTAATTCGGACCAAGTAAAACCCTATATAATGCAGTGCTGCCGAGATTTCGGAGAGCGACGTACACAAAATCTCGAGAAAAACATGTTAAAATTTTCACAGGTAATGAAATCACTGCTGTGTAATTAAGAAATCATGCAGGATATTAGTCTTAGAAGTTCTCAATCAATTATTCATAAAACTAATTACCATTCATTAACCAAACTAATTAACATAAAACCCTTTTAAGGGGGCGCATATTCAGCACCAAGCTGACGAAATCTAATAATCTTAACAACCTTGCTTAATTATTTCTCTTAAGGTGCTATTGAAATGCGCGCCTTTTACAAACTCAGCCGGAATTGTCTCGTAAAATTCCGCGACACAGTCATTGAACTCAAAGTCTAATCAAAACCAGAAGACAATCGGGTCTTCGCCGATTACCGCTAATCCCCGCTACGCTCCGATACGTAGACCATAAATAATCGTCCAGTAACAACTCCACTGACGAGGGAAATGCTGTACACGCCGGTACACGGGGACGCGTAGAGCACGCGTGGACAAAAGTATATTGACTCGATATCGTCAGCGAAGCTTCGGTGCATTCAGAGCGCGAGATGGCGCTTCCGCTATCGTTCATCAGCATCTGTCGGCTATTCACCGCCCGCCGCAGCACCACAATTACGCGCCGACCCCGATGCGTCGGCACCGGAAACAGCGCCTTCCCATAATACCCCGCGCGTTCACGCGGAACAAAGCGGGAACTCCCGGGGCGCCCCCTCGCGTGAGCGCTGCTGGGGAATCAGAAGGGGATACGTGAAAGAAAAGGGAGGTGCGTGAGAGAGAAGAGGGTGCGTGAGAGAGAAGGGGGTGCGTGAGAGAGAAGAGGGGTGCGTGAGAGAGAAGGGGTGTGTGAGAGAGAAGGGGGTGCGTGAGAGAGAAGAGGGGTGCGTGAGAGAGAAGGGGTGTGTGAGAGAGAAGGGGGGTGCGTGAGAGCGAAGGGGGGTGCGTGAGAGCGAAGGGGGAGGCGATTAGGGATAAGCATCGCTACTTAGCCGTGAAGAGGAGCGACGCGTGGCGGGAGAATACCCTCCTTAAGCAGCGCGCACGGCGTCTGCGTGCACCGGTGGCGGTCGCGTACGAGGACGTGAATGCATGGCTCGTGTAGGGGGGCCTAGTCGTGGCGCATGCATGCACGTGCGGCATTTTAACGTCAAATACCGAGAAACGCGAGACGGAAGCACAATGGAATAGAAGCAGCGCTGAAGCTAACGTCCCCCCTACTCGCTGTGTCAGTGCGTGAACGCTCTACGGCTGAACCATGGCTACAAGATCATAGCTGACCGAGAGTAGCATAGCCAGACCATAGTTAGACTATAGTTAGACCATAGTTAGACCATAGCAAACCATAGCTAGCCCATAGTTAGACCATAGCAAACCATAGCCAAATCATAAATAGACCATAGCTAGACCACAGCTGACCATAGCTAGACCACAGCTAGACCATAGCCAGACCATAGTTAGACCATAGCTCGATCACAACTATCCATAGCCAGACCATAGTTAGACCATAGTTAGACCCTAGCTGGACCATAGTTAGTTGGTGAGTGGGTTAGTAAGTAAGTGGACTAAACCTACGGTGATGCTGACTGAAAAAGCTGGCGTATTTTATAACGCGTGTGTCGAGTGTAAAGATCTGATTATATACAGCCGCTTTGAAATCAAATTAAATCGTGATATATAACAAACATGCCAAAATCTGGCAACGTGCATTTAAGTGGCCACGTGGCCCTGACTAATTTAAATTGATTGCATTTAAGCTCGGCAAAAAACCGTAGACATTTTCAAGAGCAATATTGAATAAATAATAAGAATGTGGAATTTTGACGGCACGCATTTAGCGATCTAACCAAGCAAAACTAATTAGAATCGACCAGTGTGAACTTCAACACAAGTGCAATGGCTTACTTTCAACGAACAGAGACATGGTTCGCATCGGAAAACGACGGCCTATGCTGACATCGATAACAGATTACCTAACTGGCTTAGAAATTCCTCCTAATGATCGACATTATCGGCTGTCATTTACATTTTCTGCCGCCGCCGCTGCCACGCATGCTAATTGTGGGAAAGGTGGTCATCAGGGCTCGTTACGCCATTCGGCGTTTCACTCGCGTTTACGCTCGCTCAATTTTTATCTGCCAAATTCGTTCGTTAGTGTTGATTATACGGCCACATTTTCGGAAACAATTCTCGTGATCTGCATGAGCGACGCCTGGGGCAGAAGTACCTATATAACGGCTTCCACCGTAAGTGGCCCCTTGTTACGTTCTTTTCAGCATTCGATCGCACACAGCTTAAAATTTCACGCTTGATTACCCGGGAATTTCGCTAGATTGATGGGCTTTGACGCTCACAATGAAATTTGCCCATTGTGGGAACTCGCAAAATGGGGAACAGGAGAAAATATAGAAACCTTCACGCTTGAGAGATCTCGTGGCGTCGGACAGAACGCAACCAGAGAGTAACCGATGTAAGATGTGCAGCGATGCAAGGCACAGACCTAGTGTCACATAATCGTATTTACACCAACAGAAGATACGACACAAATAATACGATATAAGATAAGTAGCGCCGCACACAGCTAGAAACGACACATGCGCGCGTGCACGCGCGCACACATACGCACACACACACACACACAAACACACACACACACACACACACACACACACACACACACACACACACACACACACACACACACACACACACACACACACACACACACACACACACACAAGGGCTTCGAAGATTACGTTGCCCACAACGACAATCAGCCCCCAAAATCAATTGCATCGCATATTACATTAGATCTCGTCGTTCCACGTTTCTTCATTCTTTGTTGTGCTGTGGTACACAGTAGCTATATGTAGTCACAAGTATGGGCACACGCGGAAGCGCACGCACACCCTCACGCACACGCGCATTCATATAATACTGTGTATCCTGATTAAATCTGCCGTGAATTACTAACCAATTTCGAAAGGCTATTTACAGTTAGTTCTGCCTGACATGCGACACTGCCCGATGATTCATAATGATCAACAAAATTGCACCCCGAGGTTAAATCATTACATATGCATGAAGCAGTGCCACACGCATCGCCTGCGTTGACCAGGCATCACCCTGGCCCAGCTATGAACCACTCTCTCCCTCTACGCGCCACTCCATGGCTCACCCACCCCCACGAGCGACCTGTCATGCATATATCCTGCACCTGCTACGCCGTCCCCAGGAAATGACTACTTGTCGCCCGTTCAATCAACAGGTAACACCTTTCCGCCACCTACCTGTTTGTCATGCCCTTATCTAACCAGCGATCAGGCCTGGGTGCCATTCCCTTCCAGCATTGTTCGGTCACACAAGCGTGTCCCTTGTGTGTCGCAGCGAATCACGGGAGTGGGACACTGGACCACTGTCGTGTGGCGCGTGAGAAATGTCAAGCTATTTACTATTTAGAGGAGTAAAGATGCCAGTCGTGCGGCAAATCAGCTGATAATCACGACCGAGTGCAAAGATCTGTCAAACTGCACGTAAATCCACGGCGCAGATTTCACGACTAATGACATTAACATGACCCGCGATGCATAGTCGGCAGCAAAAGACGGTAAATTCCGTATAGCAGTGCATGATCAACCGTGACGCATTAGTGAGCAAACGATGAGCGCGCGTCTTAGAGATCACGACAAGCGTTTCGCAAGTCTTCGTCGAACCGTTTTCGGAATCCGGACGAATTCGTCATCCGTTCGCGTCCGAACCGATTGATCACAGTTTAACGGTCGCGACATAAATGTAAGCGCACTCCTCTACGC
The DNA here is from genome assembly GCF_000485595.1 of Priapulus caudatus. NCBI lineage: Eukaryota > Metazoa > Priapulida > Priapulimorpha > Priapulimorphida > Priapulidae > Priapulus > Priapulus caudatus. The sequence continues at coordinate 269,421 of NW_014577123.1, read as the reverse complement.
TCGATGCTGCAGCTGCTGGCTGATTTGTATTAATTAGGATCAATTCATGCGCTGACAAACGCGCTTATAGTCCAGATGTAGTGACAATACATTGGCCTACCTATAATTCGTCCTGCACGAATCCTAACTGTCAAACTAAATCCGAGACAACTGACTGTAAAAGCAGTATGTCGGATTTTCAATCGAAATGAGTGGATATATATATATATATATATATATATATACGTAAACGTACAAGGTTAAGTAACTACCTACGTAACGTAAACGTACGGAGTAAGAAACGAACGTCGTAGGTATTCTTACTACTAAGT
>NW_014577123.1:261517-269087 GCF_000485595.1 Priapulus caudatus | reverse complement strand
CTCTCTCTCTCTGTCTACTCTCTCTCTCTTACTCTCTCTCTCTACTTCTATATTATTATTATTATTATATATGTGTTGTGTGTGTGTGTGTGTGTGTGTGTGTGTGTGTGTGTGTGTGTGTGTGTGTGTGTGTGTGTGTGTGTGTGTGTGTGTGTGTGTGCGTGCGTGCGTGCGTGCGTGCGTGCGTGCGCGTGCGTGGGTGCGTGCGTGCGTGCGTGCTCATGGACTCTATTTGTAGACGTAGCTGCCTCCGTCTCTGTGAGAGGAATAGGGAAGCTGCACATTGCATCATAGTCGTAGGCTTTCCGCATATTTTCAACATCAATATGCTTTTGATGTGACGCTGTTCATCCCACTTGTGGCTGTTCAAACAAACTCCTGCCTGTTTCTGTACCAATAGAAATGGACATTTAATAGTTTTGCTCTGTACAACGCGAAACAGGAGACATTATATAACGCAGCATATACTTGCAATGCTGCGGCGCTCGAATTTATTTGGCAATAGTTGCGCACCATGTGAAAAAAAACCCTCACCTTTAATTGCAGCGGGGCGAACGTATTGATTTTTTAACAGTGCTAATCGTGGCTGTGTAGAATTACTGACGGCTATTATCTGAAAAATAACTCAGGCGTTTGCATTCACAAACTGTTAATCAGTATTCACATCGCACAGACAGCTAGAAGAACATTGCCCCGCCTCATTCTCCTATATTACTCACAAAAGGCAGCAAGAAAAACATCAACAATAGCCATGCGTTTATCGATCGCATCGTAAAAAAGTACGTGATGGAATTATCGATGGTAATCCGTGTTTTCTGGCTCCGTTGCTTTCAGTCGAAGATGACGGCATACATGAATACTGAGCTAATATTCGTGTTCCATTATTTATAAAATATCTGGATCAATTTATCGAAATACAGTCACGTTTCTCTACACGATTTCCCCGTTTACTAAACGTTAGTAGACGCTGTGAGTGCTTGCTCCAGTATGGCTTTTACCATCGCTCGCACAGCGCTTTCTTGGCTAACGTCTCCCTCGTTCTTCAGAAATCATTTTTTTCGGAGATCGCCTTGGCGTGGCTACATGCTGTTTACAACACTCTCGCAAAGTCTCGCGAAGGAACCGCAATATTTCTCAACGGATAGTCATTGTCTATCTACTCCTCTCGTGCGACACTCCATCGCTTTCATCTTTACGCGTGTCCTTTTTCCCCTGAACCCCGGGGAGCGCTGCATCGGTTGATTTGGCGGGTCGGGGCGACGTACGCTCACACGCACGCGCGCGCCACACAGCGAGCAGTGTGTGAGACTCGACCAGATGGCCAACGTAAAACAATAGGCGGACGCATCACCAGAGCTGCCGACGGCTGCTGTCGGCGCTGTCATCGTCGGCGTCGGCGTCGGCTGCTGTCGTCAGTATCATCGTCGGCGTCTACTGCTGTCGGAGGCGTCGGTGTCACTGTCGGTTCCGCACATGCAGCAGAGGAGAGCGAGATCCTATAGCGACGACGTTCGTCTTTGGTGAACATAGTTGTAAACTCTTCATATCCACGCGAATAAGTAAAGGTCAAGAGCGACAGTAGCAGCAGCAGCAGCAGCAGCAGCAGCAGCAGCGGGCGCATGCTCAGCAGTGTACTCTCAGGCGTTCATGGTCGCGGCCATCGCTAGTACTGCACGCTACCTCCCGCAGTATTTTTACACCCTGGTATTTTTTAAATTAAACTTGGTATACCCGCAGCGGCCCGCGAACCGCAAGGCTGAGAAAACTAAACTAACCAACTATATATAACATCAATTATATAACACTATAACACTAACTATATACCGAGCGCTATGTGCGAGTGTTCCGTCGCCGTGCCCCACGTGGATTATCACATCTTACTGCTTCTGGGAGGGGGAACTTTATCCTGCCCAGACGCATCCTTCCTTCACACGCGGGGCAAGGATAGGGACTCGCTCCCCGCGTGGTCTTTACCTCTTATTATCTTACGAATTACACCAGTGCAACAACGTGCCAATCTACTTCAGAACTTTCTTAGAAAAGATTATAAGGGGAAGCGACGTCTCTCGACTAATAACGGCGGAGATATTTTGGGCAATTTTATTAAGTTTTAATCGATATGATCAACGTCACACAGCGTCGGCTGGGCGAGGCAAAGAGCGATAGCAGCGCCGTACGTAAACACGGTGGGAATAAGACGCATTAAAATGCCCACAGCTCAACGTATTGATTGCAAGTCCGAGAGCGGTTGATCAAGATAACTTTAGCATCAACTTGAAAAAGGTTTCATGGTTGACTGTATAACTAGATCGTTCGTTCCTGAACCAGCTGCTTCTGGGTGGCCAATGCAACGCGCCGACGTTAGCCATAGATACAAAAGTTGGGATCAGCATGAAATTACAGCCGCGGTGAATCATCTGATAGCAAACATGGTGTGACTTCACGCCCCTCCCTCCTGGTGCTTCTAATATATTATAGCCACACGTGGTTTATACGAAGCGGAAGCGAACGCCATTATTTTACTTTGTTTTACATCGGCCCAGCGGATGCCATGCTTCAGGGCGTGTATGCATGTGTAAGGGCGCACTACGACTGCCTACTGCAAACATACCATATTATTTTGATAAAAAAATATATAACCCAGCAGAGGAGGTTGTTGTATAAAATAGACTATAATATAGTATAGTATAAGGAGTGAATAAAAACACACATATTATCATTATACATTATCACATTACATTATTACATTATTACATTATTACATTATTACATTATTACATCATATTTACATTATTACATTACACATATTATCACAACTTTCATTTCAATTTTTATTCACTTCGGGTAGTATGGCTACAATGGTAAGTATGTAATTCTACTCTTTCGGGTTACATATTTGTATTTAACACATCATTACTATCACCAACAACAATGATTCTCCTATCAACAGTAGGTGTCCTGAAAACAACGCACCGTCGGATGCAACGGTATAAAAAACACGTGCTTCAACCGATGTCATACGATTGATTTTTAAACTAGTACGCGGGAAAAAAAACCTATACGAAAAAACAAACCGCGGTCGAAAAAAACGCCCTTCAACCGGCGCGATACTGTGTAATATAAAACAATGACAGTACGAGAAATGGCGTGGTTAGCTTTGATCAATTGATGTCTGTCTATACTAGCACTATGTAGTCTATACTAGCCCTACACGCGGGAAGGACGCGGCGCAGAAGGAGGAAAATCTTCATTCGCTTTACGCTCATCGGATATAACACGACTAATTTATAATAATCAGGCGCCGGAGGAGGGCTTTCAGGCCAATTCCGCTTCGGGCCCTCAAGACCTGAGTCACGTACAATAATATTGACTTCCAACTTGTCGTTATTGCTCGAACGTATATAGTCAGCAAGAGATTGCTGCGCTGTGCGCGCGTGCGTGCGTCACGCATAGCTCTCGTGCAGGACCGGACCCGCGGGGAGACGTGGGTGCACGCCGCGTGTATTTACATGCAAATTCGTGTTACCTCTAACCGAATTTGTCGCAATTGGTATCGCTTACAATGACATCAGTATGGATTGCTATCCGCAAGCAACTACACACACACACACACACACACATACACACACACACACACACACACACACACACACACACACACACACACACACACACACACACGCACACACACACGCGCGCGCGCACACCCACACACCCACACCCACATACGCACATACGCCACTGGGAGCGCGTGCGGGCACCCGCGCGTTACCAGCGTGGCTAGACCACCATGGGTGCGCGCGTAAATAGCATGTGCTTGTCAAGCGAGGGCTATGATTTGAGGCGTGTGTATATATAATACGTACATACGCCCCTCACTGGCCGATAAATTATCCGCTTCACATTCGCACTCTCATCCGACCACAATAGCTCCCATGCAGCCAACGTTCGTCAAAGATAAAACGTATATAATATATAATAACACACACACGCACACACACACACACACACACATATATATATATATTAATATTCTTCCATTGCATATATATATATATATATATTATATATATGTATACAGTATATATATATATAATATATATATAATGTGTGTGTGTGGTGTGTGTGTGTGTGTGTGTGTGTGTGTGGTGTGTGTGTGTGTGTGTGTGTGTGTGTGTGTGTGTGTTGTGTGTGTGTGTGTGTGTGTGTGTGTGTGTGTTGTTGGTGCGTGCGCGTGTGGTGCGTGTGTATAAAATTACATAGACATACGTTGTATCTTCATGTGTATATGTTTTATATACATATTATATAGATATTGTACGAACACAGACGCTAGATCCTACAATCAAGAGCCGTATAAAGAAGGCTTCTTTATCGCTCTTGATACAATCAAGTTTTTGTACAATCAGTGTTTGATCGCGCTAAATGATCTTATAGTTGAGCTCGCGATCTTTCAAATAACACATTTTGATTGATCAAACTGTAGTGTAAACACCCTGTGACACATGCTTATCTTACCCGCGGATCTTGCACTGCTGTTCACATGCATAGTATCTCTATTATCTACTCTTGATTTTATTTCGAGACGCAAATATCGGGCATAACGTCATGTATTGATTATGGGCGCAAGCTACGCCCTTACCCGAATTAGACGCCAATAAAAAGATTTAATCGCTACACCTACTGAATTCCGGACAGTAAACGACGTTGAAATTGTCAAATCGATACATATTAAACCTGTTTTAGTTGGAGATAACAAATCCACTCTGCGTGTTGGGAAAATTCACTTAGGTAAGCCGAACAGAACACTGAATGGAATCTACTCGAATCCATTATAATAAGGATTAAGGATTTAATTTTTATATTATAATAAAAATATATAATAATATAAAACGTTTATTATTATAAGGATATAAAAGCGGGCACAGTCTTACAACAAACTGAATACACTGTTCCTATAACCTTGTATGACATTCCCATTTATGCACATGAGCTATGAGACACTAGTCGTCGCTCGCTATCCAAACAAGGATTGTTCCTAGACCGTTTGCACATCGCAACAGTGATATTCACGATAGTGTATATACGACAGGGTACCGTAAAACAATTATTGGGTTTATATATATTGTATAATTATATATGTGTTTACAATGACATAAACATTGGATTCCATTGCTCCGTAAAGTATCAGCACAATTATGAAAACAAGATATCCGACTTGGCGTCGGTTACATTTTATATAGCGTTATTATCACATACCACTGGGTTCATGTGAAACATAGGCATACGCCATTAAGGAACGTAATCTAACCTGGAGGGAACTTGCGTGTTAGAGTATAAGCATGCCTAGTCCAGCAGCAGAGTCTATTTTTGGACAAGCCAAATTCTCTGATAAAATTTCCTTACTCTATAACTAATAATAGTTTGAGTGTCTATACCGATTTTTCAAGTGGGTGTAAGATTGTAACCAGGTGTATATCGACTGCATATTGTGATACGACATACCATTGCCTGGGTATGTCAATGGTACACAGCCGGCTATTGAAGAGGTTGCCGACCTAGTATTTATTCTTTCGGGGTGTGTGTCCACTATATATATACTAAAGTATGTTCGAGTAATTTATGGCTTCACGCTAACTCTACTGAATGATCTAAAGGCAGGAAAGCTGTTGAGCTGCAGGTACGTCTGTACCGCCTGTGAACAAATGTGATCAATGACCAGTTTAATCTTCGTGTGTGGTGACGAACGTGAAGATCTGGTCTACTGACGTGGTTCGCCTTGAAAAATCCACGCGTTTAAAAAAAATTACCGACTTTCAGTCTCAAAAAACACAGTCAGCGTGCAGCGTTACTATAGCCTGCTTGTATCCGTTCGTACGCACGCGAGCTCGCTTGAATAACTTGCCCACTCCAGGGTAACGCACTACAGCACACAAAACGGTCGCGTTAAATGCCAGAATATGTGAAGCCGGCGTAACACACACAGGTCCGCTTCCCACGCGGGCTTTAGATACTCCAGACGTTCTTCCGACGGTTGTACGCCCTGTGTTACTCGGCAACATGTGGTTCGGGTAATGCGCGAAATGACGTCATTCGCGTCGCGACTCGCAGTTGATTGTTGAGCAGCCATTGTTTCTGCTTCATCTAAGCTGCACAGCGGCCGGGCGGGCTTCGTCACCGGTGACCGGTGGGCGTGAAGTCGTACGCACTCCGCGTGAGCTCATGGTGTCGCCTTTATATCTGGATCACACGCGCGTGAACACACGCACGCGCGGTCTCACGGCGTCTGTGTGGGCTCACGCTACGCCTTTATATCTGGATCACACGCGCGTGAACACACGCACGCGCGGTCTCACGGCGTCTGTGTGGGCTCACGCTACGCCTTTATATCTGGATCACACGCGCGTGAACACACGCACGCGCGGGCTCAGCGCTCCTACGTAAGCGCACGCGCGCGCAGCCTCACAACCTGTCCATGCAACACACACGCGAGCGAGCCCTCCCTCGGGCCGATCGTCGGACTTTGCCTGATTCGCCTCGCCCAATCGAGAATGCACCCTCCAGCGGGTGCTTTTCCCGTGGTATCATCACATTTTCAATTCAGCAGCAATTTGAAATTGGATCTGCTACATTACTCAGTTGGTGCGTGCAATACGTCTTGATCGGGTTTAGCGCAGACGTGTACAAACAGGAGCGAGCCAGATCATTGCTTTAGATCTGTTCTTGCCCGCTGTAGTAACGTACAGTGCGTTCCGAGATTTATTGGGTGTCTCATACGGGGAGACAGCAGCATCCAGAGCGCGGTTTACAGCATATATTATCATGTTTATATCATCCGTACTTCATGCTTGCTTCCTGTGGGCAGCTAAATAACGAGATACGAACGCGGCTTGGCAACAGCTGCTTGCTGGGGTGGCGGACAAAAGAAACACGAATACTGATTGTGTTTGCATTTCCTCAGGCGTCACATTATGTTACGTGTAGGAGCGCGCCGGCGTAGCAGCACGAATCACGCTGATTCGTCGTGGCCTGTCGATGGCCGAAATGGCAAAAGTGAAAAGGCTCGCCAAGCACATGCAAACGCAGTTTTCGTCCACTCAACGACCTGGGCGCGCACACACACCTTGTAATTTGCTACTACTGTTACTATACACGCGCAAATCGGTAGAGCGGTATCACATTAACACGCCCACACTCATGACAGTGGGTAAGAGCTTGCGCAATAACAATTTCCAAGATATACGATTTATTAATACAGCTCAGCCATACAACTAACCAATCGTGTAGTTCATTTATTGATAATTTCTCTCTTTCTTTCTTTCTTTATTATTATTTAAGCCTTCATGAGTTCTGTCTTTATTCATTAAGTATGATACTCACTACTCACGACACACGCACACTTCCACGCGATCCTTCCATCCGTCAGTCCGTCCGTCCGTCCGTCTGTCAGTCATCAGTCAGTCCGTCCGTCCGTCAGTCCGTCCATTCGTACGTCCATAAACCCACCCATCCACCCAACCCATCCATCCATCCATCCATTCATCCATCCATCCATCCATCCATCCATCCA
>NW_014577123.1:251874-261492 GCF_000485595.1 Priapulus caudatus | reverse complement strand
AAAGAAAAAAGAAGAAAAAGAAGAAAGAAAAAAAGAGAAAAAGGACAGAGAAGAAAAAAAGAAAAAAAAAGAAAAAAAAAAAAAAAAAGAAAAGAAAAAAAAAAGAACAGAAACGAAAAAAGAAGAAAGGAGAGAAAAAGAAAAAAAAAAAAAAGAAGAAAGAAAAAAAAAAAAAGAAAAAAAAAGAAAGAAAAAGAAAAAAGAAGAAAAAAAAAACAAAAAAACGAACGAAAAAAGGAGAAAAAAAAAAAAAAAAGGAAGACGGATAGAGAAACGGAAAAAAAAGAGAAAAAAGGAAGAGAAGAAGGAAAGAAGGAAAAAAGAAGAAAAGAGGAACAAAAGAGAGAAAAGAAGAGAAAAGGAAGAGAAAGAAGAAAAGGAAAAAAAAAAAAAAGAAAAAGAGAAAGGAGAAACAGAGAAGGAAAGAGAAAAAAAAAAAAAAAAGAAAAAAAAGAAAAAAAAGAAGAAAAAAAGAGAAAAAAAAAAAGAAAAAAAGAAGAAAGAAGAGAAAGAGAGAGAAAAAAAGGAATAAAAATACAAAGAGAAAAAAAGAAAAAAAGAAAAGAAAAAGAAGAAAAAAGAAAGAGAAAAGAAGAGGGAAAAGAAAAGAAAAGAAGAAAAGAGAAAAGGAAAAAAAAAGGAGAAAAAGAAAAAGAGAAAAAGAAAAAGCAAAAGAAGAAAAAAAAAGAGAAGGAAAAAAGAAAAAAAGGAAAAAGAGAAAAAAAAGAAAAAAGAGAAGGAGAAAAGAAGGAAAGGAAGAAGAAAAAGAGAAAGAGAAAGGAAACAAGAGAAAAAGAAAAAAGAAAAGAGAAAAAGAAGAGAAGGGGGAAGGGAACAGAGAGGAGATGAGCGACCTGTCATGCATATATCCTGCACCTGCTACGCGCGTCCCCAGGAAATGACTACTTGTCGCCGTTCAATCACAGGTAACACCTTTCCCGCACCTACCTGTTTGTCATGTGCCTTATCTAACCAGCGATCAGGCCTGGGTGCCATTCCCTCCAGCATTGTTCGGTCACAAAGCGTGTCCCTTGTGTGTCGCAGGCGAATCACGGAGTGGACAGCGACCACTGTCGTGTGGCGCGTGAGAAATGTCAAGCTATTTAGAGGAGTAAAGATGCCAGTCGTGCGGCAAGAATCAGCTGATAATCACGACCGAGTGCAAAGATCGTCAAGACTGCACGTAAATCCACGGCGCAGATTTCACGACTAATGAACTAACATGACCGCGCGATGCATAGTCGGCAGCAAAGACGGTAAATTCGGTATAGCAGCCATGCATGATCAACCGTGACGCATTAGTGAGCAAACGATGAGCGCGCGTCTTAGAGCATCACGACAAGCGTTTTCGCAAGTCTTCGGTCGAACGTTTTCGAATCCGAGAGAATTCGTCATCCGTTCGGCGTCCGAACCGATTGATCACAGTTTAACGGTCGCGACATAAATGTAAGCGCACTCCTCTACGCCGTCGATGCTGCAGCTGTGCTGATTTGTATTAATTAGGATCAATTCATGCGCTGACAAAACGCGCTTATAGCCAGATGTAGTGACCATACATTGGCCTACTATAATTCGTCTGCACGAATTCCTAACTGTCAAACTAAATCCGAGACAACTGACTGTAAAAGCAGTATGTCGGATATTTCAATCGAAATGAGTGGATATATATATATATTATATATATATAATATATAAATAAATATAAGCAGGACTCCATGCGTCGCAAGTGGCTGAGTAATGTGAGCAGTGACGTGTTTCGTAAAGTAGATAGAACAGATCGTTCTCCCATCACTCCTAGGTATCGATCAACGCGCTCTCTCTCTCTCTCTCTCTTCTCTCTCTCTCTCTCTCTCTTCTCTCTTCTCTCTCTCTCTCTCTCTATATATATATATATATATATATATATATATATATATGTGTGTGGTGTGTGTGTGTGTGTGTGTGTGTGTGTGTGTGTGTGTGTGTATGTGTGTGCGTGCGTGCGTGGCGTGCGTGCGCGCGCGTGCGTGCGTGGTGCGTGCGTGCGTGCGTGCTCATGGACTCTATTTGTAGACGTAGCTGCCTCCGTCTCTGTGAGAGGAATAGGGAAGCTGCACATTGCATCAAGTCGTAGGCTTTCCGCATATTTTCAACATCAATATGCTTTTGATGTGAGCTGTTCATCCCACTTGTGCTGTTCAAAACAATCCTGCCTGTTTCTGTACAATAGAAAATGGACATTTAATAGTTTTGCTCTGTACAACGCGAAACAGGAGACATAATATAACGCAGCATATACTTGCAATGCTGGCGGCGCTCGAATTTATTTGGCAATAGTTGCGCACCATGTGGAAAAAAACCTCACCTTTAATTGCCAGCGGGGCGACGTATTGATTTTTTAACAGTGCTAATCGTGGCTGTGTAGAATTACTGACGGCTATTATCTGAAAAATAACTCAGGCGTTTGCATTCACAAACTGTTAATCAGTATTCACATCGCACAGACAGCTAGAAGAACATTGCCCCGCTCATTCTCCTATATTACTCACAAAAGGCAGCAAGAAAAAATCAACAATAGCCATGGCGTTTATCGATCGCATCGTAAAAAAGTACGTGATGGAATTATCGATGGTAATCCGTGTTTTCTGGCTCCGTTGCTTCAGTCGAAGATGACGGCATACATGAATACTGAGCTAATATTCGTGTTCCATTATTTATAAAATATCTGGATCAATTTATCGAAATACAGTCACGTTTCTCTACACGATTTCCCGTTTACTAAACGTTAGTAGACGCTGTGAGTGCTTGCCTCCAGTATGCGCATTTTACATCGCTCGCGCACAGCGCTTTCTTGGCTAACGTCTCCCTCGTTCTCAGAAATCATTTTTTTCGGAGATCGCTTGGCGTGGCTACATGCTGTTTACAACACTCTCGCAAAGTCTCGCGAAGGAACCGCAATATTTCTCACGGATAGTCATTGTCTATCTACTCCTCCTCGTGCGACACTCCATCGCTTTCATCTTTACGCGTGTCCTTTTCCCCCTGAACCCGGGGAGCGCTGCATCGGTTGATTTGGCGGGTCGGGGCGACGTACGCTCACACGCACGCGCGCGCCACACAGCGAGCAGTGTGTGAGACTCGACCAGATGGCCAACGTAAAACAATAGGCGGACGCATCACCAGAGCTGCCGACGGCTGCTGTCGGCGCTGTCATCGTCGGCGTCGGCTGCTGTCGTAAGTGTCATCGTCGGCGTCGGCTGCTGTCGTCAGTGTTATCGTCGGCGTCGGCTGTTGTCGTCAGTGTCATCGTCGGCGTCAACTGCTGTCGTCAGTGTCATCGTCGGCGTCGGCTGCTGTCGTCAGTATCATCGTCGGCGTCTACTGCTGTCGCGGCGTCGGTGTCACTCTCGGTTCTCGCACATGCAGCAGAGGAGAGCGAGATCCTATAGCGACGACGTTCGTCTTTGGTGAACATAGTTGTAAACTCTTCATATCCGCGATAAGTAAAGGTCAAGAGCGACAGGAGCGCAGCAGGGCAGCAGCAGCGGCGCATGCTCAGCAGTGTACTCTCAGGCGTTCATGGTCGCGCCATCGCTAGTACTGCACGCTACCTCCCGCAGTATTTTTACACCCTGGTATTTTTTTAAATTAAACTTGGTACCCGCAGCGGCCGCGAACCGCAAGGCTGAAAAACTGTACTAACCAACTATATAACATCAATTATATAACACTATAACACTAACTATACCGAGCGCTATGTGCAGTGTTCCGTCGCCGTGCCCCACGTGGATTATCACATCTTACTGCTTCTGAGGGGGAACTTTATCCTGCCCAGACGCATCCTTCCTTCACACGCGCGGGCAAGGATAGGGACTCGCTCCCCGCGTGGTCTTTACCTCTTATTAGCTTACGAATTACACCAGCTGCAACAACGTGCCAATCTACTTCAGAACTTCTTAGAAAAGATTATAAGGGAAGCGACGTCTCTCGACTAATAACGGCGGAGATATTTTGGGGCAATTTTATTAAGTTTTAATCGATGATGATCAACGTCACACAGCGTCGGCTGGGCGAGGCAAAGAGCGATAGCAGCGCCGTACGTAAACACGGTGGGAATAAGACGCATTAAAATGCCACAGCTCAACGTATTGATTGCAAGTCCGAGAGCGGTTGATCAAGATAACTTTAGCATCAACTTGAAAAAGGTTTCATGGTTGACTGTATAACTAGATCGTTCGTTCCTGAACCAGCTGCTTCTGGTGGCCAATGCAAGCGCGGCGACCTTAGCCATAGATACAAAAGTGGGATCAGCATGAAATTACAGCCGCGGTGAATCATCTGATAGCAAACATGGTGTGACTTCACGCCCTCCCTCCTGGGGCTTCTAATATATTATAGCCACACGTGGTTTATACGAAGCGGAAGCGAACGCCATTATTTTACTTTTGTTTTACATCGGCCCAGCGGATGCCATGCTTCAGGGCGTGTATGCATGTGTAAGGGCGCACTACGACTGCCTTACTGCAAAATACATATTATTTTGATAAAAAAGTATATAACCCAGCAGAGCAGGTTGTTGTATAAAATAGACTATAATATAGTATAGTATAAGGAGTGAATAAAAACACACATATTATCATTATACATTATCACATTCACTTATTACATTATTACATTATTACATTATTACATTATTACATCATATTTACATTATTACATTACACATATTATCACAACTTTCATTTCAATTTTTATTCACTTCGGGTAGTATGGCTACAATGGTAAGTATGTAATTCTACTCTTTCGGGTTACATATTTGATATTACACATCATTACTATCACCAACACCAATGATTCTCCTATCAACAGTAGGTGTCCTGAAAACAACGCACCGTCGGATGCAACGGTATAAAAAACACGTGCTTCAACCGATGTCATACGATTGATTTTTAAACATAGTACGCGGAAAAAAAACTATACGAAAAAACAAACCGCGGTCGAAAAAAACGCCCTTCAACGGCGCGCGATACTGTGTAATATAAAACAATGACAGTACGAGAAATGGCGTGGTTAGCTTTGATCAATTGATGTCTGTGTCTATACTAGCCAGCTATGTAGGCTATACTAGCCCTACACGCGGAAGGACGCGCGGCAGAAGGAGGAAAATCTTCATTCGCTTTACGCTCATCGGATATAACACGACTAATTTATAATAATCAGGCGCCGGAGGAGGGCTTTCAGGCCAATTCCGCTTCGGGCCCTCAAGACCTGAGTCACGTACAATATATTGACTTCCAACTTGTCGTTATTGCTCGAACGTATATAGTCAGCAAGAGATTGCTGCGCTTGTGCGCGCGTGCGTGCGTCACGCATAGCTCTCGTGCAGGACCGCGACCGCCGCGGAGACGTGGGTGCACGCCGCGTGTATTTACATGCAAATTCGTGTTACCTCTAACCGAATTTGTCGCAATTGGTATCGCTTACAATGACATCAGTATGGATTGCTATCCGCAAGCAACTACAACACACACACACACACACATATACACACACACACACACACACACACACACACACACACACACACACACACACACACACACACACACACACACATACACAAACACAAATACAGAACACACACACAGCACACACACACACACACACGCACACACACACGCGCGCGCGCACACCCACACACCACACCCACATACGCACATACGCGCACTGGAGCGCGTGCGCGCACCCCGCGCGTTACCAGCGTGGCTAGACCACCATGGGTGCGCGCGTAAATAGCATGTGCTTGTCAAGCGAGGGCTATGATTTGAGCGCGTGTGTATATAATACGTACATACGCCCCTCACTGGCCGATAAATTATCCGCTTCACATTCGCACTCTCATCCGACCACAATAGCTCACATGCAGCCAACGTTCGTCAAAAGATAAAACGTATATAATATATAATACAGACACCCACACACACACACACACATATATATATATATTATATATCTGTCCATTGCATATATATATATAATATATTATATAATATATGTATACAGTATAATATATAAAATATATATATAATGTGTGTGTTGGTGTGGTGTGTGTGTGTGTGTGTGTGTGTGTGTGTGTGTGTGTGTGTGTGTGTGTGTGTGTGTGTGTGTGTGTGTGTGTGTGTGTGTGTGTGCTGTGTGTGTGTTGTGTGTCGTGCGCGTGTGCGTGCGTGTGTATAAAATTACATAGAAATACGTTGTATCTTCATGTGTATATGTTTTTATACATATATATATAGATATATATATTATATATATTATATATATATATATTGTACGAACACAGACGCTAGATCCATACAATCAAGAGCGTATAAAGAAGGCCTTCTTTATACGCTCTTGATACAATCAAGTTTTTGTACAATCAGTGTTTGATCGGCTAAATGATCTTATGTTGAGCTCGCGATCTTCAAATAACACATTTTGATTGATCAACTGTAGTGTAAAACACCCTGTGACACATGCTTATCTTACCCCGGGATCTTGCACTGTGTCACATGCATAGTATCTCTATTATCTACTCTTGATTTTATTCGAGACGAAATATCGGGCATAACGTCATGTATTGATTATGGGCGCAAGCTACGCCCTTACCCGAATTAGACCCGCAATAAAAAGATTTAATCGCTACACCCTTACTGAATTCCCGGGACAGTAAACGACGTTGAAAATGTGTCAAATCAATACATAATTAAACCTGTTTTAGTTGGAGATAACAAATCCACTCTGCCGTGTGGGAAAATTCACTTAGGTAAGCCGAACAGAACACTGAATGGAATCTACTCGAATCCATATAATAAGGATTAAGGATTAATTTTTATTATTATAATAAAAATATATAATAATAATAAAACGCTTTATTATTATAAGGATATAAAAGCGGGCAGTCTTACAAACAAACTGAATACACTGTTCCTATAACCTTGTATGACATTCCCATGTTATGACACATGAGCTATGAGACACTACGTCGCTCGCTATCCAAACATAGGATTGTTCCTAGACCGTTTGCACATCGAACAGTGATATTCACGATATGTGTATATACGACAGGGGTACCGTAAAACCAATTATTGGTGTTATTATATATTGTATAATTATATATGTGTTTACATGACATACATACATTGGATTCCATTGCTCCGTAAAGTATCAGCACAATTATGAAAACAAGATATCCGACTTGGCGTCGGTTACATTTTATATAGCGTTATTATCACATACCAACTGGGTTCATGTGAAACATAGGCATACGCATTAAGGAACGTATATCTAACCTGGAGGGAACTTGCGTGTTTAGAGTATAAGCATGCCTAGTCCAGCAGCAGAGTCTATTTTTGGACCAAGCCAAAATTCTCTGATAAAATTTCGTTACTCTACTAACTAATAATTAGTTTGAGGTGTCTATACCGATTTTCCAAGTGGGTGTAAGATTGTAACCAGGTGTATATCGACTGCATATTGTGATACGACATACCATTGCCTGGTATGTCAATGGTACACAGCCGGCTATTGAACAGGTTGCCGACCTAGTATTTATCTTTCCGGTTGTGTGTCCACTATATATATACTATAGTATGTTCGAGTAATTTATGGCTTCACGCTAACTCTACTGAATGATCTAAAGCAGGAAAGCTGTTGAGCTGCAGGTACGTCTGTACCGCCTGTGAACAAATGTGATCACATGACAGTTAATCTCGTGTGTGGTGACGAACGTGAAGATCTGGGTCTACTGACGTGGTTCGCTTTAAAAATCCACGCGTTTAAAAAAAAATTACCGGACTTCTTCAGTCTCAAAAAACACAGTCACGTGCAGCGTTACTATAGCCTGCGTGTATCCCTTCGTACGCACGCGAGCTCGCTTGAATAACTTGCCCACTCCAGGGTAACGCATACAGCACACAAAACGGTCGCGTAAATGCCAGAATATGTGAAGCCGGTAACACACAGGTCGCTTCCCACGCCGGGCTTTAGATACTCCCAGACGTTCTTCCGACGGTTGTACGCCCTGTGTTACTCGCAACATGTGGTTCGGGTAATGCGCGAAATGACGTCATTCGCGTCGGACTCGCAGTTGATTGTTGAGCAGCCATTGTTTCTGCTCATCAAGCTTCACACGCGGGGGCGGGCTTGGTCACGTGACCGCTGGCGTGAAGTCGTACGACATCCGCGTGAGCTCACGCCTTTAAAGCCCGATCACACGCGCGTAAATTCACGCACGTGCCGTGTCACGGCGTCTGTGTGGGCTCACGCTCACGCCTTTAAAGCCCAATCACACGCGCGTGAACACACGCACGCGCGGTCTCACGGCGTCTGTGTGGGCTCACGCTACGCCTTTATATCTGGATCACACGCGCGTGAACACACGCACGCGCGGGCTCAGCGCTCCTACGTAAGCGCACGCGCGCGCAGCCTCACAACCTGTCCATGCAACACACACGCGAGCGAGCCCTCCCTCGGGCCGATCGTCGGACTTTGCCTGATTCGCCTCGCCCAATCGAGAATGCACCCTCCAGCGGGTGCTTTTCCCGTGGTATCATCACATTTTCAATTCAGCAGCAATTTGAAATTGGATCTGCTACATTACTCAGTTGGTGCGTGCAATACGTCTTGATCGGGTTTAGCGCAGACGTGTACAAACAGGAGCGAGCCAGATCATTGCTTTAGATCTGTTCTTGCCCGCTGTAGTAACGTACAGTGCGTTCCGAGATTTATTGGGTGTCTCATACGGGGAGACAGCAGCATCCAGAGCGCGGTTTACAGCATATATTATCATGTTTATATCATCCGTACTTCATGCTTGCTTCCTGTGGGCAGCTAAATAACGAGATACGAACGCGGCAGCCTTTTCACTTTTGCCATTTCGGCCATCGACAGGCCACGACGAATCAGCGTGATTCGTGCTGCTACGCCGGCGCGCTCCTACACGTAACATAATGTGACGCCTGAGGAAATGCAAACACAATCAGTATTCGTGTTTCTTTTGTCCGCCACCCCAGCAAGCAGCTGTTGCCAACGCCAAGCACATGCAAACGCAGTTTTCGTCCACTCAACGACCTGGGCGCGCACACACACCTTGTAATTTGCTACTACTGTTACTATACACGCGCAAATCGGTAGAGCGGTATCACATTAACACGCCCACACTCATGACAGTGGGTAAGAGCTTGCGCAATAACAATTTCCAAGATATACGATTTATTAATACAGCTCAGCCATACAACTAACCAATCGTGTAGTTCATTTATTGATAATTTCTCTCTTTCTTTCTTTCTTTATTATTATTTAAGCCTTCATGAGTTCTGTCTTTATTCATTAAGTATGATACTCACTACTCACGACACACGCACACTTCCACGCGATCCTTCCATCCGTCAGTCCGTCCGTCCGTCCGTCTGTCAGTCATCAGTCAGTCCGTCCGTCCGTCAGTCCGTCCATTCGTTCGTCCATAAACCCACCCATCCACCCAACCCATCCATCCATCCATCCATTCATCCATCCATCCATCCATCCATCCATCCATCCATCCACCCACCCACCAACACCAACCAGCCACCCACCCACCACCCACCATCCATCCAT
>NW_014577123.1:227575-250222 GCF_000485595.1 Priapulus caudatus | reverse complement strand
ATCCATCCATCCATCCATCCATCCATCCATCCATCCATCCATCCATCCATCCATCCATCGATTTTTCCGTTAATGCGGCTTTGCGCCACTACCGGCATCACTCCCGGCTCCCAGACAACGCACCGAAATTGACCTCTGATCTGTATCAACCTTTCAGCCGACATTGCGACTAGATTCCCTCTGACCGAGAGCCGACCGGAGAACATATAGCATCGCTGTCAGAAATTAAAGCGCGTTAGTTTCTCGCAGCCTGCCACGAGAGTTGCTGGCCAGGGCTCTGCCACCGGAGCAGCGTGGCCGGGCAATACCCATCGGTACATCAATATCAATTATTTTAGCCGAGCCGGGGCAGTTAAGCGGCCTGAACCGACGAACTCGCGCTGCGAATCCTATAGATTTTTTCTTCGGCTCGCTGTCTTTGGCAAAAACTTGCCTACCGGGTGAGATGAATTGGTGCGAAGTGCCCCGTTGATGGTTAGCAGCGCAGCGTCTGAGTGCACAAAGACGATGACGTAAATTGCAAACGTCGCAAGTGGTCCCGGGCGCAAACACTGCGCGCGGTTCTACTGGGAACCAAACTGCCGGTCGGCGATCACTCTCCTTCTATGAGCTTGAACTTCGGGGAGAGCAGGCAACCCCTCCGCAGCGCAAAGTAATGGCAACACACTTGTTGTCTTGGGCGACTCCGGGAAGGGGGGTGCGTCTACAAAGCGCACGCGAGGTGTGTCTATAAGGAAGTAATTGCGGGTGAAAGCGAGAAAAGGCTACGTCTGCGGAGTGCGTGGTGTCTGTAGCGCAGTGTATTGCGAGAGTAGAGCTGAAGACGAACGAAAGGCGAATAGTTGAGCGATGCACAGACGCGAGTAGATTCTCCTGCTATCTATGATTCCGTTTCTTTGCATTCTTCTCTTCGTATCGCTTCAAGCAAGATTTCCCCCAGCTGGTCGGTCTTGCGCGAACGAGTATATATATATATATATATATATATATATACTCCACCCCTCAGACCTAATCGGCGAGCGTCATGCCTCACCAGAGATAAGCAACTCTTCCGTAATCCGTCACTGTCAGGAACCTCATGTTTTTAGCCATGGCGCTTTCTTCGGCAGAAGCTCTAGGCTCTAACCTGGACCATCCCCGGCAATATGAGACGAACGCGTATTGACTTACTCGTCTCGGCAAGCGACGAGTGTGCCCCCTCCACGCGCACGCACGCGCCACGAGGGGAAAGCGATGAAACCGTGCATATATATCGGAGCTTAAAGCCGACGTCGCGATGTTATCACGGCGCTGCCGGTGTGTCCACGGACTAACCCGGGCATGGCGACGTCACACCTTCCCCTCCCGGGCTCCACAGTTATATATCTGCAACCTCGACGCAGTCGTGCTTAACGGACTCATACATATACTGGTTTCCCCTCTCACAAAACTACGTTCGCTAAAAGTTATGTATTCCGTATTGTTTAGCGTATTTTTGTGTTGTATCTTCTTTGTCGTCACAGCGGCGAAGCACGCGTAAAGATACTTCCCTCGAGCCACCAGTGTTCAGCGTTACCGTGTAGCTTCACTCTCCCCTCCTCCCTAAAGGCACGCTATCTCTTGTTCTAAGCCGTCTCCTTGTCGGACTGACGTCACGTCTCTCTCGCAATCTATTTGCCGTGATTCATTCGAAGGGATTTGCCGCTCCGACAATGGCCGCACGCCGCCCGGACGACGCTACGTCTTTGCGAGTCGCCAGACATTCACTGGAAAGCCCTCTAACAACGCCGCAGACGATCGGCGACGGAGAAAAATGTGCGCTAGAAAGTGACGGCTGCTTCTTCCTACGATAATTCACGCGCGCTAACGCGACGCCGCAATGGAGCCAACTCGAACTCGATCGTAGAAAACGACGAGAAAGAGATGTATACACCATATAACACGTGTGTGCGCGCGCGTGTGTGCGTGCGTGTGTGTTATATATGTAAGTCGAGCCGACTTGTCGGAATAAACTTCACCTAACGATGGCGTCACCAGATACACTCGACAAGAGCGCATTCATTTCCCGCATGGCAGCAATAGCATGTAGCTATATATATAGCACGTAATAGCCTAACAGCATAAACGCATTTTGGCATAATGCTTGTATCGTTGGGTGTATTTAGCACTCGTGACTGACTCTATGCAGACGTCAAGAATTTACTGGATTAATCGTTTACCGGATAGCAGATCATTGGGAGTTAGTCGTTTTTGCGGGAGAGGGAGTGACGGGAAAATGTTCTCTTTATTCACGCCAATTTTGCTGCTAAACATGACAGCATTTATTCGACAATTTTCGAAGCGCTTCTAAAGCTATTGCTGTTACAAGAGCTAAAAGGGATGGAAATTGAACATAAACACCTCATGCGTACACGAACATGTCGATTATGCGCATTAGCCCGCTGCAAGCATCTACCCATTTCGAAATGCGACTCTGTATAAATATACCCGAGCTGGCGAATTGAAAGAGCTCGCGTATTCAAAGTAATAGTCGTGCGGGGGTTTACCGGGACGCTGGAACGCACGCTTAATGGCATTCAGTTTGAAAGCACGGGAGAGCAAGAGCCGTTGCTAGGCATGCGGTCTGAGCACCTCCGTCCGGTATATAATATAGACCCGGCAGCTACTCGTCACCGGTGCCATTCAGCAGATAATGTGCCTACACTGTTAACTACCTTACCACTGCTAGATGTCATCCTAATGCTATTAGCCGGTTTTATGAGCACAACGAGATACAAACCTTGCCTAACTGTCACCGTAATTGCCTATAAACGACGATGTAATTGCCAATTCGGTTGGCAGCATAGACGCCCAAGTGGCAACGTCGGATCGGCATCTCGCACCCGTCTCACGTCCGTGGGCTGTCATTACGCACAAAACAACGCCAACCGACTATGCCCCCCGGGTGGCCCCCGCCGCCATCTTGGATCGGAGCCGCTCGCGTATTGATCACGTGTCGCCCCACGCGAGATTCGGCGAGAGAAGGCGCCGAATTAAAATTAATCAAGGCGCTATCGCTGTTTGATGTCGGCTGCTTGCTTATAGCCTGGTCGCATCGCACTGCTGCGCGAACCATAATTATATTGAGACCGCATCCGTAAATGTATTACATGCGGTGAAAAAAAATGCTAGCCGCGCGATTATGCGATGCGCGTCTGCCACGAATGCAATCGGCCAAATTCGCCATTAATGCAAACTAAGCCACGACTACACTCAGCATATTAAATGGTAATTTCCGTACGATTATACCGCCAGAAGATCAAAGACTAAATCTGTCAACGAGACAGGTCACGGGCGACGGGTCTGTCGGCGTGAGGAAAACGTTACCGACATCTTAGCAAACATTTGAGAGGAATACCCTAGTGACATGCCTAACGCCAGCGCCGAAATGCACTCGGTGCTTACCCGTAACACATCACTATATTAACTTCACAAAATGAGCGGAAATCAGGAGCAACCCAAATAAGTTGCCCATTACGGATAATCATCAGTGGCATGTTACAGTTAGAGTATACATTGCAAACGCGGTCAAGTGAGCACATATATGTGCCTAATCTTTTATTCATTTATTGATTTAACGAGTACGCGACGTGTATAAGCCAATTCCAAACCGTTGTCTGTGTAGCATACGTACATGCCCGCGCTCAAATAGAATCACGTGCTACAATGCCGACACTGATTCACTTATGAATACCCTAAGAAAATGTCATTACAGCATCATGTACCTTGCTCACCACGACGATATCACCGACAGCAGGGCTATAATAATAATGATAATAATAATAATAATAATGATTCCGACACGCAGTATCAATTAAGCTGATATATCTGCCTGCTGGGTCTAGCGTCCATACCGGAATCACTAGGCTATATTTAATGGTAGGTTCGTGGTATACTAGCTAGGTACTTTAACTAGCGTTGACGTTCTAGAACCGAAATTTGGCAGTAAATTGACCTAGCTGTTCTGTAACCGTCTGCACCATAGAACATCACACCGCATTTCATAAGATGAATCAAAATTCATACGAATACAGAAATACCCTACGTATTGGTCCGCAGAATTTTCACTGCACAATATGGGATTCAGTATAGGTAGAATTCAGTACCATGCCTAATATAAATATATATTCCGGGTATAATAATAAAACTATTCTATATAATGTGTCATTGACTTGCGCGTCGAATAGTTTATACACGTCGACAGAAAGGTCGTATGTGTGTTGGCGCCATAGAACATCTAGCGCGACGCTCTATGCAGCGTTCACATCAAATTCAAGGTGCGTTACTTCGTCTCTCGTTAGCCAAGCACGTCTGAGACAGGTTATCAAATTTTTCGATTTTGCATGAAGAAGGGGCGGACAATCAAGCGTTCGCACGATTGCATCTCAAAGCCAGGACAAGCTCGGAGATACCCTATTATCTGCTAAAACACAATTCAATTGCACCTTTAAATACCGTCAGTCAACAGGGAATCATGGCAGAGCTAGTAATATCGACGAAACCAAACAGGATTACGGGCGGCCAGGCTGTTGACTCAAGGTATTACTCGCGAATGTCAAGCATCTGTGAAATGGGAAACGCAATTGTATATGCTTTATTGCGGAACGAGTTTTGTGTAACCAGATTTATCAAGAGTGGCACAGACGGGTCTCGCCTAATAACTCCTTCAGGCGTAGTGGCCAGAATAACGCTAATTAAAGATTTGCGATAACTTTCTCGCTCTCTCTCTCGCGCTCTCTCTTGCCTTCTTGTTTTCTCTTGCGATATTCTTCTCCTTATCTCTTCTGCTCTTGCTTTCACTCTCCCCCTTCTCGCTCCTCCCAATCCCTCCCTTTCTCCCTCCCTCGATCTTATCTAATTTTATTCTCTCTTATTTCTCGATGCCGCTCCTGTGCGTTACATCTCTCGCGCCCTCTCGTACGCGCCCGCGCTCTCTCTCTCTCGCGCGCCTTTTCTTTAGAACTCTTTCCCGCCCCTCTCATTCTCTCTCTCCTGAGTCGTGCCAGCGGTGCCACTGAACAAGCATCACTCATATCCTGTCATATGTGCAGGATTTTTTTACAAAAAAATCTTCCGTCAGACAGATGGCTTTTAATGTCTTATTAATGGCATTGAAACAGATGTCACACGACGGCACATGCTTCGTTTCATACTCACAGGAGGCATTGCAACCCACTACCTATAGCCCGCTAATGCTCTATGCTCAGCTGCGTGCTTGCTTACCTGCAATGCAAAGAAAAACATGTTAGAATTCGGATGAAGGCAAAAAACGAGCACGTCGTTCTATAGAATACTCGTGAGCGCAGGAAGTTGCACGCTGTGGAAACCCACATAATGTACTAACCACAATTTCTCATAAGCAAAATACCTGCTAAAAATACCGCCAAAGCAGCAGAGCAACAGAGCTAGGCAAGGAGACAATGTAAAGTAGATAGTAAGCGATAAATCAACGCAAGCAACGCATCAAAATACTCAGTGAATCACTGCTAATGAACGTATAATATCGATAGGGTGCCACACAACGTATAGAACGTGACAGCATATAAGAATTACATATAAACAATACAACTACAATGTTACATATATCATTGTCAGATTTTAGGCAGCGTAGCCAAAAACTCTTGGACCACCCGTGTGGCATTCACAACATCACAGTGCTTTCCGGCTCGCACTCATACAGCCATGCCGCCGAGCCATCAGCTTTCGTAGACACCCCAAAGAATGTATTACCATAAGGCTGCGCTTAAATCAAGACGAACAGACGGACGGAGCCACTGCGACATACTCGGACAACAAAAATGGTGGCGAATTCGACTCGTGTTATGCAACGGCAGTTTGTCCGACACATCAATTTGCAAGCGCATTACCCAGGAGGGGTGAAACCAGTCGCGCACAAATTCACCAGTTTTAGTGCAATTCAAAATCCATCATTTTGTTGCTGGCTGGGATTTCGCCTAGACTGCGGCCGGCGTCGCAACTTGCGGCGACGCTCCCGGTGCGTTAACGACGTGGGCGCAGTCTCGTGGCAAACCGACGCTAGGGTGACCGACAGCAGTGCCTTTTAGATCACATTGTGTAGGAAAGGCATATTCCAGGCACTCGCTAGTTTTCTGCCGAAATAGGATTGGATATATGTGCATGTGTAACGTAGTTGTAGTAAAGATTTGGAATGATTTCTGAGCCATGTATAGACGTGGTTTGCATGTTCACATTAAACGCATAGCACACAGACAGACCCCCTCACACAAACACACACACCTACACGCGCGCGCGCGCGCACACACACACACACACACACACACACACACACACACACGCACACGCACACGCACACGCACACGCACACGCCACGACGCCACACGTACACGTATACGCACACTCACTCAGCGCCACAGGCACCACCGGCCCAACGGGAGATGCTCGACGGCCACGCGCAGGCACGCATGCACACACACGCACGCACGACACCAGCGCCACACACACACACACACACACACACACACACACACACACACACACACACGCACACACAGAGACTAGTAGTAGTATGAAAACCCTCGTTACCTACTCGTTAAAGGCATAATAGGGCCATTGATTATGCAATGTTAACAAATGCTAGAGTAACAGGCACCTTGTGTAGTTAATAAGTACATTACCTTATAGCCAAACGCGTATTAGTTTGTCCAATATCACTGCTAATTACTAAGAAATGTCTAATTGAAATCCGTAAATCTGGTAATCTGGCACTAACGCTAAATTGTTTGCCAAGCAAAATAGCCTCCAAACGGTTAGGTGACGTCACATGTTGCTACGGGTGTTGGGCAGAGAATTGTTTGTCCCGGGATGCTTATAACGACTAATGAGCTCGTAGAATGTATCTCTGGGTGTATTCTCGGTATTGAGGCACAAGTAAATAACCGTGGGTGCTAATGAACGGGTACCCACATGTCTTCAATTTCGGGCACAGGTGTATTCCTTTGACCAATATACGTAAATACACGTAGTGCCGTCTGCTTTCCATGTTTAGTCTGTGGCCGTGGTTAGTCCGCGATCCCCCCTGAGTGTTGACCCCCAAACACAGCCTAGTTCATTATCACGAGCGTCCGTGATTCGTACGTGGATTCCACGTTCATTACAATCAGAGCTACTGTTACGTACAGTTACGGTACTGTACTATCGCTAGCATTAGGTACGGCCGAGCATGCGTGCGAAAATGTCCGGTGCACTATAAATCTGTATCACACCCGCTTCACCGGCAGCGGTTTGAAAGTGAAACTGTAAACTGTAAACATTTCTTGGACTGCGGATTTCAATTAGACATTTCTTAGTAACCAGCAGTGATATTGGACAAACGAATACGCGTTTGGCTATAGGGTAATGTACTTATTAACTACACAAGGTGCCAGTTACTCTAGCATTCGTCAACATTGCATAATCAATGGACCTATTATGCCTTTAACCACTATAGTTGCGCCATACGTAGGTATATGACGTCAGCGCGAGGCTAGCATGCGATCGACGCGCCTCTATATTATGCCGAACGAAAAATGACGGTTAACGCAAGATTGGTATAACTGCGGTTCAGTTAGGTATGCTAATGACATTTTTATTCTTTCAAATTACTATTTTTCCAGATTATCTACATGGATCATGGTTCATCATTTTGCAACCGAAAACCGAGCTAGTTCGAAATAAAAATCACCTGTGATGAAATTTCGCATGACGTAAAAACGCATCGGACACATAATAATGATGAACACATTGTCGGAAAATGACTACTATAGAAAGGTTCGCGACGATTTCTAGAAATGATGCATTTTTAGAAGCTAAACGCCATAACAACTCGACCATTAACATTTTGAGCAAAATGCACACGGAAACAACTTTAATATCATCAGTATCTGAATAGCACTCGGTACGACGGCCAACTGATAGTTCCAACAATGCCGCTTTTGCCTGCCTTCCATCAATTACTGAGAAAAAATTCGCTTATTACTGCAATTTTTAAAATTATCATTCCGCATTCAGTCCGTAAATTGATGCAACTCGTGGGTAAACAATTTCATATTCAATTAACTCGCCGTGCCATTTTGGCTCGTTTTGCCTCTCCGACATTCTATTACGTTTCTCACGGCCAGCGGCGTGCGACCGGCCTAGCAGTTATTTACGTGCAGTTACATACATTCTGCACCACAAGTTGACCGTGAATCGGTTAGCGCAGTTATATACACATATTATAGAGACATTATTCGAGTTTTACGCTCACGTGCGATTTCGTTCGGAGACGCTCGCTCGTTATTACCACCCATTGCATGCTTACAAAACCCTGCCTGCCTGCTTGTGCCTGCCTGCCTGTCTGCCTATCTGCCTGCCTGCCTGCCTGCCTGCTTGATTGCTTGCCTTCCTGCCTCCCTCCCTCCCTGTCAGTCTTCCTGCCTGCCTGCCTGCTTGCCTGCCTGCCTGCCTGACTGCTTGCTTGCCTGCCCGCCTGCCTGCCTGCATGCTAGCCCGCCCGTCTGTCCGTCCGTCCGTCCGTGGACACGCCCGTTCATTTTCTGCTTGCCCGTGGTAACTTCTATAAGCATCTCATTCCAGCCACCATATCCCTCGTTCAGCAGGGAAGCCGACCTCTGTACGACCTTCATCCTCGCTACACGACCATGGGTACACGCGCGCTGACGATGCGAAAACCTAGGCGATGAAACTTAAAACACCGGTATTTAGGTTCCCTGACCGCCAGCAGAGCTTTCGCAGCCGCTTGCATGCAGGATTCACACCAATAACTGATCATCACTGCTGGTAGAAACAGCGCGCGGTTTCACGATCAAGATGAGCCATTCGCGAGTTTCTAATCAAGCGCTTACTGACCGATATCGTGACGGCGGATCTAGTAAGAGCTGAATCGCCCAGTGAGCAATAGTTTACAAATATATCGCGCTTTTATCAATTTATCGACGAAAGTTCTAGTATTGAACATATATGGTTGGTGTTATTCTTGTATGTTACGTTGTTATCGTTTTATTTATATCGTTATACTTCGTAGCTTGTGATTGAAGACGCTCTTAATCGCATTAATCGCACATGAATTAATGCTGGACGCAACATGAACTGGATGGATGGACGCACGATCAGGGTGTCGTTTATCGTTTATAGTCGACGGTAGCAAACCTACTGGGCGTGTAATGAGAGCAGCCGCGAGGTGGCGCCATGCACGACGTGTCGTAAAGCAGGGCGTCTTATGAGCCGAGGTTAGCAAGTCAAGCCGCACACACACGCACACGCACGCACACGCACACGCACGCGCACGCAAACGCATACACACGCAGACACGCACACACACGCACACGCACACACACACACACGCACGCACGCACACGCACACGCACGCACACGCACGTACACGCACACGCGGACACGCGCGTTCGACACGACACGGACAGCTTTAGCGTCTTCCTTACTCCTGCTTACTGCTGTTTACTCCTGCTTACTCCTGATTACACGTGATTCATGGCGGGTGTTTAGGAAGCTCGTGAAACTCGTCCGTCTATAAATCGCAGACGGACACTCACTGCCGCACACACTCGCTGCTTATGTATGCTTGTCTACGTATACGCACCGCATTCCCCGCAGAGCTTGTACACTCTACAGGCAGCGACCACACAGAGAATTACGTTTCTATTTTGCGATGACACTATTTGTTCACATTTAATTCTATCACTTTTTTGTTCACATTGTCACACCAAGACTCGTATTAACAAAGTTTCATTCAAAAAACGCGTTGAAAAAAACCCCACTGTCGCTATATGTTAGGCGACGGCGACGGCTATATATATATATATATATAAATATAGATATATATATATATGCGATATATATACGATGCGACGGCGATATTATAGGAACTAATCTATGTACTCAGTAAGATTTTATCCGTTACTTAACAATGGATGTTGGCTTTAATTATTCGTAAAAATTTAATTTGTTTAAAACTTACGCCAAGTGCAACTTTTTAAATATATATCTATATATATGAGATCTTTGTTGGAAACGCGATCAGATTGCAGGGCGCTTTATTTAACGTCGTTTCAATTAAAGTCGAGGTTTTTCAGGAACCTAACTACGAGCTTAGTAGAGGAATTGTTGTACACGTTTTTGTTCCGGTTGTATCAGCGTCGCATGCTGGAGCTCATATCTTTACGCTCATACTGCATAAGCCATATTTTTCGCGTACAGATATTTTCGCGAATTCAAATTTGACGGACAATTTCGCGAGTGGTTAATTTCGTGGTCGGTGAATTATCAATTATTCGGAATTATTCGGTAAGAATTATTCGCGTGTTGTTAGTTTTGCGGTCGGGGACGCGTTCGCGAAATTCGAGAAAATTAAACCACCGCGATATATACAGCGTATACAGTATTCGATATGCGCGGATTTCAAACGCCTGCGCGTGTAAAGCATGCTCAGATACAAGTACATTTGAACGCGATTGTTCTTTTAGTATCCCCAACGGTGTATCCAAAAATTACTCCCCCTCCCCCGTATAGCACCACGTGATTTCATACCGACCAATCACGAAGTATGTATGTCGAAAGCGTGAGCACGAGATGTGACTAAATTTGATATATGAGGACCTCTTGAATTTTCAGTGAAGACATACGTGAATTCCCATAGAACATGGCGCCCACGCATGCGCATACAGCGTGAATTAGACGTTTACGCAAATTCACATGCATGCAAATATACGCACACTGACACGTCCGCCCAAGTGAATACGCGCGCGCATGCGGCTCCACCGAAATGCTCCCCTCGCATCTGCACGAATCATACGTGAACATTTATAAAGCCCATCGCGTTTTCGCAAAATGAATAAAATCGGAAAATTACCCATGAGATTCTCTTCGCAAAAATGTCAAAGAACATTAGATACAGTATCCAGGAAATGTGAAGCATACAAGAATGTTCTTTTGAGATCCTATAATGGCGTCGCATAATTTACACAATTGTTTTATGGATGCTGTACACTTATATCTCGCAGATATTTGATTCTTTCGTGCATTTAGCATGTCCACTACATTAAACACTTACATTAAAAAGTTACATATTTATGGCAAGTTAATTGGCAATATATGCGAAACCAAAATTTCATTATATTACGAGGCAATAATGCACTTGCTATTCATAAAGTAATCGCTGCTGTTTTTAGTAAAAATGTTAAACTCGTTATATTATAATTATGACGAAATTGGGTGAAACAATTGAACGAAATTACACAAAGTTCTACACGGTATTGCATTATAACTACAAAGCTTAACTCGCTTTTATAAGTACGGCATAACATTAGCGCTACAACTAATAGAAGTGTGTGGCGTTACCCGGGAAAAGGTGGGGGGGGGGCAAGGATGAATAACGCGTTCTGAGATGGAAGTATATAAGAATAGAAAGAACACATTCCTGCAATACATGTAGGAGAAATTGTAATTAAATTCATGTACATACACACGGACGGCACGGCTATCTCTTTTGGATCACCCGCGCTCGGTAATCCAATGGCATCCTCAATAGAAATGCTGGCTTGGGTGGCTTCAGTCCGAGCTGTGGGATGGTAGCGATGCTGCGATGGATTCCGGCGGTAAGCTGCCGAGCTGCGCGCGACCTCCGCGCAATGCCGCGGCTGAAATCCCGCGCTGACCGCGTTTGTTCTTAAAAAAAGAAGCCCGAATACCCCAGCTTATTCTATTCATCGCGCTCAGACTCTCTTACCAACCCCTCAAACGCAAATCGATGTTGCTTACTTTCGCCCCACTGGATGGCGTGTGATAGTGCGTCCACAGCGGTGGCCTGAATGCTAGGGCTGCTGACCCTAGTCTATACGCTTGCGAGACGGTCTGGCGACAGCTGCGCGTGCGTAGCTTATCGTTGATGTCACGTACCGCGGCACGTGAGGACGAGACTGCTGGACATTTGCATAACCCGCATGCATTATTCTGCGAAGTGATTCACAGACCCGACCGACGACAACGCATAGTTTCTTTACATGCTCATGCGGAGAGCACAAAAGAGTCACTCACGAAAATATGATACGATTCATTATGGTCGCAAGCGGTTTTTATGCGAACAATTTGCAGGAAAAACTAATTCCTTTCATTCGCGCATTCGTAGGAAGCGACGAAAATCAATACGTACCTCATAAATTCAAACCGCTCGCGAAAGGTAGGCGTAAGAGACAAAGCTAAGTAATTATTTACAAAGCACGAAATTTAATGACTTTCAATGGCAAAACCAAAAGTCATTTTATCAGAACTAATAGGCCGGCATTATCATCAAAGGTACGCGGCGTCTGCGTGCAATAAAGCACAGCGTAGCGGGCCTTTGCGTTCTGCACCGCCTGTTAAATAATATAACAGAGAAACAAACTTGCGACATGAGGTACTAATACAAATTGACAGTTCAATAAATAACGGATTTGATTTCCAGCCTGTCACCTTACCGATAGTAGTTCACTACATTGTAAACACTAACCAAGCTGTTTCTAACAACGCTTTACATGACTATACACGGCACGCGCGCTGTATTACCTGATCCCTATTACCACGCCCGTCGCTAATTTATATCGCTGTATGTTTTATACATTATTCCTTCAACGGATTTAAGTATAGAGTGAACCCAACCGCATGATTAGATCATAGAATCTAGTTTTGGAGCCGTCGCATCTTTTTTCACGCTGCCGCTGGGCGGCATGCTTGAGAAAACGTGTTGTCACGGCGACGCTACGTACATATAGGCACTTACGCCTGACGAGTTTTACACAGTTAGGTCTCTCTCCCCCTTCTCTCTCATGCGTGACAGAAAAATTGGTAGTTAATGACCCCTGGCGTGAGCGGGGACTTGGAGACACCCGCCTACTCTCCACGACACCGACGTAGTTTACCGACATAAATATCTCATCGCATGCAAACGCCGGGCCGCACGCTGGTTCGGAACATTCGTGTCTTGCAGGTGGAAAAATTCCTATCGCAAAAGGGATGTCGTGGCTTACCGAAATCGTGTCTTACAGGTGGCGAATTCCGATCGCGAAAAAGATATCGTGAAAGGTCTACAGATGCGCGGAACCCCACAGCGTCGCTAGGTGCGGTTAAACAGACTAGAAGAATGAACCATATTGTATCACTCCCCTATTATGTGTTCATATAAAACTGTTTCTCTTTCTCTCTCTCACGCTCGCTGTCTCTCTCTCTCTCTCTCTCCGTCTCTCTCTCTCTCTCTACACACACTAACACGCGCACACGTAAACGTAAACGTACACACGCACACACACGCCCTCACGCACGCACACGCACGCACGCACGCACGCACGCACGCACGCGCACACACACACACACAGGTAGCGCATTCTAATCACGTCAACTTGATATAAACATGTATTCTGAAATTGCACTTAATTTCTTTACAGCTCTGTGATTCTCGTCAGCCTAAACTCAATAAAAAATATGATACCGTAACTACGTACGCCTCCAAACACAGTCTCGCCATCTCATCGGGCTGGATCAACCGCAGCCCTGCGCTTCTGACCCGTGCAGCGAGCAACGAACATATACTGTATACGCTGTATATTTCGAGGTGGTTTAAGTTTCGCGAATTTCGCGAACGCGTCCCCGACCGCGAAAATAACAACACGCGAATAATTCATAATTCACCGACCGCGAAATTAACCACTCGCGAAATTGTCCGTCAAGTCTGAATTCGCGAAAATATCGGTACGCGAAAAATACAGTATACTAACGGATAAACAGCTGGCAAATCATTAAGCACGCCGCCTGCGACATCTGGTGTCAGTGGAGCGTCTTAGAAGCGTCTATCAGTCGTGCATTCGAGAGACAATAAATGTCAAATTTGCATTAAAGTAACTCTACCAAAGCAGGGCGTCGATTGTTACCGGCATAGATGCACACGCGCACGTCTCCGGTGTGAAAACAGCGTGCCACGCACGCAAGAGAGAGAGAGAGAGATAAGGAATGAAATAAAGAAAAAGAGAGAGAGAGAGACATAACGACCGAAGGAAAAAAAGAGAGAGAGAGAGAGAGAGATAAGGAATGAAATAAAGAAAGAGAGAAAGAGAGACAGCGCGTTCTGCAACTACGAAATACTACAGAGGCGAAAACGCACGGAAAACCCTTCTCAGACGATGGGTGCCGGCCCAAGTGTCGGAGGGACAGTTCCAAAGACGCCATTTCCCGACCACTAACCACCACGCATCGCTCTTATGTCGGACACTTCTCTGATCAATAACAAGCGATAAGAAACAAGATACAAAGACTTCGGCCGTGGACATTTCTTACTAATACTCGAGTCATTGAGTCAATTAGCTTCAGTTGTTGCTATAACGTGTGAGGGTTGCCGTTCACCACCCTTGAGATTCCAAGGCCCGGCCTGGTTTCCTATAATTGGATATACGCTGTCACGCCTGTGGGTTTGAAGGGTTGTCGGGTCCGTGCACAGTAATTTTCTCCCCGTAAATGCTCAAATTATAGTCTGCGGTACCCTTCAGGTTTCGTATGTGCGCCCGCAAAATAAAAGAAGGCAGCGCGCTATATACAATCAAGAGCGTATTAAGAAGGATACAATGTTCCTTCTTTATACGCTCTTGATACAATGTACCGCACGCTCGCCCACTCAGCAGCACCTTCAGTCACAAGATAGTGCCCGACAACGCAGACCGACTGATTTACTCGAATAACACTTTCCATCGTCAGCTAGCGTTACCCAAACAATCCGCTCACTAGAAGGAGGATAATACGAGCACGAAAGCGGATGACCTAAACCTAAGACCCAGGACCCGCGGAGGAAGATGTGTAAAAAGTTTCAGGGGAGCACAGCAAGTTACAAACTCCTTCAAGTGAAATCATGACGTAGGACGAAATGTATACGTGCAGGCTTACCGGGGGCTGGGTGCATTAGAACGTTATAAGGCTTGCCATTGCAAATGGCAATTTCGAATACTCCAGTACTTACACTGATTGATCTACTTTCTCTAAATTGCCAAGACTACTCGTGTAGCCATTATGAGCAGTTTGTTCAGAAAAGAAGAAAACGTCTTGTTCCCGACGAAAAACACTTTGTTTAAAACGCCATGCTAAAGAGCAAGCTTAGCATAGTTTAGTTCCACCCGAGCGAAAACGAACAGGTCGTATATGAGTACGTACAGCTATATCAAAACATACACATCACTAACGGTTGTGGACTGTATGCAACCTTCTACACGTCATTTTCTTCCTATACGTCATCCATTACTTTACACTGCGTGTCAGTCATCGCCCGCTTGCAAGCGACAACACGCTGATGGTTTTAACCCTGTTTTTAAAATAACAGCCACGCTAATCGGCACAAGAGTCGACATCTACTCGTCTAACAGACCTCATAAAACCTGCTCAATTTTCAGGTTTATTATAAAAAAAACTATTAATTACTATTTTAATTGATTAATTTATCTTCTTTTTTTTACCAAAATTAATTGCGGCGGTGACCTTAACACGCGTATAGTATACGGTAAAAACTACTACACCATAACTTTCGAATGAACCTATAGCGGCAAGCATTGTAGGCACACACAAGCTAGACGCTTTTCCTCTCACTCATATAATTATTATAATTGCTTCTCAATTTTACATGAGGCCCGAAGCGTAACATTTTAATCCTGCATTTTATCATTTTACACGAGTGCTTTTGACTGCATTCGTGTAACACGTGCAAGAAGTTCACAGATTGTCAAAACTGTTTAGTATCGCATCAATTTTCGGTTGCTTACATGTTTCCCCTTTGTTGATCACCCCCGGGTGCTTTTTTGGTGAAAACGAGAATGAGACGTGAAAATACAATGAGAAATGTAAAAATACGAGCGCGTGCGGCACTCGAAACCTCGCGCATGCGCGCGGGGTGCACGTGTCGTAGACGGGTGACGCACCTAAACTAGTTAGTGTGTAACGATTTTGGCTTCTTGATATATTTTGGGAGATGTAAATATAATATAATATAATACTGTGTGCGCGTAAAGCTTCACACAACCTCGGCACGTCAGTATAGTTATCATTGCTGACATGGAGATGCAGCTTCAGCTTCATCGAGTCATCCTTGCTTCATCGAGTCATCGTTGAGCTTCCCCCACAACGTGAGCACGTGCACGTTTCGTGTGCCCTCTATGCCACGTGATATACCACGGCTAACGGGCATAAGGGAGCATATGCCAGTTGTCAAACACTTAACCAGAGTCACTCGAAGATTGAGTCACTCACCGCTAGACTCAGTCAGCCAGGGTAACTCAGCGATAGAGTCACTCGCCGCTACACTCACACCAGAGTCAGCGATAGACTCTAGTCTACCGGAAAGGGAGGAAGAGGGCAAGACGCTAAAGACCACCGGCACTACGAGCATTGCTGGTGTCAAGTAAAGAGGCTATTGTACATAGTCAAGTACAGCCGTTGTGCTAAGTCCGTGTTGCTGCTCTGTTTGTCGTTGGTTGGTCATAACAGAACGTGCCTGGCAGTCGAGATGCACGACCCGACGTGTCGCCCCTGTGGGACGATCACGGCCTGATCTACCATAGGGGTAAACATTACAAGTGTTACACTAGTAACTATTTAGTATAATTTAGCTAACTATTTAGTTAAGCCCACCTAACTTTATCGATTATCGCGTTAACCGATTCGATCACGCGCTGATTAACTATTGTGTTTCTCATTCGATTACAGCGTCACATCGCCTGCTTGTCCGTCAGCTGCGGCCGCTGCCCCGGAATTCAGAGTGGTCGCCAAACGTCAATCTAACGCGCGCGCGGACATTTCGCTATTCTGCTGCATCCTCGCAAGCGATTAATGGGCACGTGTGCTTCACCACTTCATCACTATATGAGGCGGTGACCGTGCCACTACTTAATCATCGTGTATCTTTTTTTCACGCTTGCTTTTACGTTTACTCGCTAGCTAGGGAGGGGGTAGAGAGAAAAATACCCGTCTACCCATCAATTATCTATCGATCTAGCACCACCTGTTATATAAGATGTCCTGCTAGAAAGAGCGACAAATTGTGACGCAATGGCCCGTACGTTTCCTTCGCCTATGAGATTTCACGGAATTCGCGGAGCGATTGTGCTACTAAATAGAAGAACTGCATGCGGAGAGAGAGAAAAGAAAAACAACGGAAGAGATATCGAGAGTGAGCGAGACAGAGAGAGAAAGTGTGAGCGAGAGAGAGAGAGAGAGAGAGAGAGAGAGAGAGAGAGAGAGAGAGAGAGAGAGAGAGAGAGAGAGAGAGAGAGAGAGAAAGTGTGAGCGAGAGAGAGAGAGAGAGAGAGAGAGAGAGAGAGAGAGAGAGAGAGAGAAAGAGAGAGAGAGCGAGAGAAAGAGAGAGAGAATGTGAGAGAGTGTAAGCGAGAGAGAGAGAGAGAGAGAGAGAGAGAGAGAGAGAGATAGAGAGAGATAGAGAGAGAGGGATGAAACCGAGCTACCAACAAATTACCTTGATATAGCAATCACGCTTCGTCTTCTATACGATCTGCGTTTTGCTCTTGCCTGGCGCACATCTATGCAAAATTTACCGCAACTCATAACCTGGCCTTTCAACATTGGAACCCGTTTCCAATTCAGCGTATAGTTAAATGATGCGCGCACACACTGCGACGCAATAACGAAGTGAGCCGCAAATTGACATTCAGTCCTACCGGTGGCCTTATGCAAACAACAGTAAAGCAGAACAACGTGCGTGCATGGCAGTTGCGGTTGGCGGTCGAGAGGGAAGGAGGGAAGGAAGACCAGGCGCCGTTTTGCATGCTTATAAATTGCCAGATTTGAATGAAGTGGCAAGCGAGTAACTATTCCGAACTCGCACATTCGCTTGACAGCACTTGACATCGTTTGCAACGAACGATCACTGATCTTGAATGCGGACATTGATTGAGTTCTAATCATTGTCTAGAAAGTCAGGGAGGAAGGGAGGGAGGCAGGGAAGTCGGGGTTAGGGAAGGGGGAGAGAAAGTATGAGAGAGAGAGGGCGCGATACGCACACGCGCGCAGGCACACACACACACACACACACACACACACACACACACACACACACACACCAGGAGCGTAAATCCCGGGGGGGGGATGGGGAGTATGCATCCCCCCGCTTTTAAAGGAGGGGGGATGGCCTGTACAAATATCCCCCCAAGATTCAAAAAAAAGAGAAAAAAAGAATAGCCAAAAAGTATGGTTGCAAACATACAAAAACACGTGAAATTGTGAGAAATTGCAATTCTTACCTGTGTTTTAATACATGTATTATCACGCACGTACGCACGCACGCACACGCACACACACAGGTTGGTGGTGAGGACAGTGTTGCGTGTTAGCTGCATCATTCGCCTGCCGCCTGATTCCTATGCGATGCCCATTCCCTCAACGGATGCTGCGCACATAGGCGCACGCCATGTGTTGCGAAATTCACGATCTGGGTTTCAATGGTACCCATCGGGTAATTGGATTGGCAAAGCTCTGCCCATACATTTCACCATCTCTGAAGCGGATGCATAGGGGGAGGAAAGTAGAGAGAGAAAGAAAGAGAGAGAGAGAGAGAGAGAGAGAGAGAGAGAGAGAGAGAGAGAGAGGCGACTGGCAAGACAGCTCTTGTCCGCTAAAGATTTTTTGTCGCTGGTAGCTATGGGCTTGCTGTTTTGTTTGGTGGGGGAGGATAACGCACTTGAATAGAGTACAGCAGTAAGCAGCAGAAAGAAATCTCTTTCAGGGTTCACTATATCAGGCAGAGAAGCGCGCGAGAGAGAAACGCACACACGCACGCGTGCGCTCCTTCACGCACAAATACGCGTGCGTGCTTGCGCGTGTGCGTGCGTGCGTGCGTGCGTCAGAAACAAGAGAGAAAGAAGAAGAAGTGAGGGAGAGCGAAAGAAAAATAAACGTTGCGAGTCCGTATGAAAAATTCCTAATAAAGGTCACGTATAGTTACAAGTTCTCCCTAACACGATTTCCCGCGAAAGTTGGCCACCTATCGTCAACGCATCGCTATAACGCGGTTTTAGGCCCGCACACGCGTACGCAGCATCTTGTGTAGCAATTTGGCTTCGTACCGATCTGCCGCACGAATGACCAGTCCCCCTCCCCCCAAAGTGCATCACGTATCCATTAAATGAGCGTGCAGCGAAACATTTGCGTGCATGCCAAGATCGTTCATATTGGCAAATAGAAATTCAAATTGCTATACGGAGAACCACGAAATCACATTTTCGAAATCTCCACTACTCGGCCAGCGAATAGAAAAACGTACCGACCGACCTGCAAACGAGAAATATCACACAACTCGAAATCACCAGCGTATTTGTTGGCCATCGCAAACACGGTTTTGGATTCAGTAGTCATGTCTGTACACAGGTTTTGCATTTGCGAATAGATTTTTTGGTGGAATGGACTTGAATAGGGATGCAGAAATGCGCATTTCCAAACCGTTACATTTTGACATTGTTGACAAACCGCGTATAGAGTTAGAAGCAAAAACATTTGAGAAGCAAAACGCCGTGTATTTGATTTTCGTGCACTTGAAATGTATAAGATTTCTCTATTACCTATATACATCTATTATCCGCTCACTAAAAAATGGATAAATACTCAAGGCGTAAAATTGTCTTTTGTGTGACGGGTTATTTACAATATTCTAAATTGCGATTTGACCATACAAATTATTGTCTTTTCGAAAGGTCATCTTGGAGAACAACTTTTAATTCACCTTTCCATGGTTGCACAAAAATAACTCCAACGGCTAAATTATTATTCAAGTATATAGCACGGAAAAGAAAAGCGGTTTTTAGTAATAGGGGAAATACAAAACGGTGGATTAGCTATGGATCACTCGGTGTATCAATGCTCAAAAATAATCTATTTTGATACGACTATCATTGAAACATGCACTTAGGTTAATTAAGATTTCATCAAGTGGCACATGTTTGGCCGAAAAACCTCGCATGCATTATTACAATCATGTTGATTCAATAAATGTTTAATGCGGCAATGAATATTGATCATGACACTTCCACTTATTATGTTGAAATAAGAAATTTTCTTTGGGCACGATTGTCTCGGAATAGGATGATTGACTCATTCGAGAGTTATATGTAGCAGCACGCGCAGTCGTGGAAGTAATTAAACACACAATTTCAATAATGAGCGAAGCGCTACTGTAGCACATACTTCCCATCGTTTTGCCGCAGTGCTCATACAATTCCCAGCTCCTCTCAGCGCTTCCTACCCGTGACTCATGCTTCTATACTCATGCTCATGCTTCTACCCCACTCACGTAGAATGGGCGGACTATAAACACTTGTGTATGCGCATGAACGGCAGCATCTGCCACTGCTCCCACCCCTACGATATTATAATATAACCCCCCCCTCCCCCACCACGTCTAAATCGTATGCAAACTTCCACCGCGTCAATTCACATGTAAATCGTATCTAATTATTTGATTTAACCGCAGCCGGGCAAACGCGCGCGCGTCTGACGTAGCTAAATAATGAAACTCAAACAGCTTCTAATACTGAACGCTCATCGAATGAGTCATCTAACATGACTCCTCGCGCAGGCTGCTACTCCGTCAATCCATCCACGCACCGTATACTTATCGATTCCGGCCTTCATTAATTTTTGTTTCACATTCAAAACCGGCCTAAGCATTGCAAACGCGAAACCGGGCAGGTTATATATATATATATATATATATATATATATATATATATATATATATATATATATATATGAACGTGCGCGCGGACGCGCAATTTGTAAATGTACACAGAATTCTCTTCATTAATATCATCAAGAGCATCCAGCTCTGCTGATGAAGTATTGTGTTGTCAAGACGACCTGACGAACGGTCGCGCAATCCTCTGCGTGCGCGAAAACCAGATTCTTGCGTTGCTCGCTGTCGACCTCTCCATGCAGCATTGTGGCGATGGCTGCCATAAATTGCGCGTGGTAGCGGGTGGAGACAGCGGCGAGTGACGACAGGAAGCGAACAAAACACACCACTGTGTTTGTGGCCAACAAAAACAACCGCCATCGCGTTTCTGTGTCCGTGCGCGCGTGCGTGCGAGTACGCGAACGTGCGTGCGCGCATGCGAGTACGTGAACGTATGTGCGAGGATGCGTGCATGCCTACGAGTGCGTGCTTGTACGCGCGCGCGTGTATGCATGCGCCAGAGCGCGTTTTGTGCGTGAGCATGCGTGCGTACGTTCATGCGTATGTCCAGTCGTACGTGCGAGCGTGCGGGCGGACGTGCGTGTAGGCA
The DNA here is from genome assembly GCF_000485595.1 of Priapulus caudatus. NCBI lineage: Eukaryota > Metazoa > Priapulida > Priapulimorpha > Priapulimorphida > Priapulidae > Priapulus > Priapulus caudatus. Next base: position 228,878 of record NW_014577123.1, on the reverse strand, counting down.
CGTGATTGCATGTGTACGCACACATGTGTACGCGCGTGCGTGCGTGTGAGAGTAGGTACGTGAATACGTGCGTGCGTGCGTGCGTGCGCGCGTGCGTGTGGGAGTAGGTACGTGAATACGTGCGTGCGTGCGTGCGTGCGTGCGTGCGTGCGTGCGTGCGTGCGTGAGCTGACTGTAGCACGCATGCGCTGACAAACATTCTATCCGCCGTCGTCTGCTGGCTGGCATGACGACTGACGGAGCAGCAGGAGCGAACACACCGCGATGCTGATTGCCCTGTTAAAACAATCCGCATGATAACTACTCAGCGACGATTTAACGAATCAACTTGCTGCTGCGTGCGTCGTGCGTGTGGCCACCCCCACGTCCGACTGTAGGCTTCGTTATTAGCCGTAAATCTGAAGCTTGCCAGTGCGGCCTGCGATTGCAACTTGTCACTAACTCGCCTATGATTGCTTCAGAAGATGCCGTTCGCCCGCAAACCGCATTTGCACATATTGGACAAATTGGTCATAAATTGCTCGACCAAAAGAGATCATTTTCTTCCTGCCTTCGGAATTCATCCTCTCTCTCTCGCTCTCACTCTCCATCAACACACACATTAATTGCGTTCAAAGCACGCGGTCAGTAGCACATCCGTCTGTCACGAGACTAGACTATATTCCACAAACTAGGCCCCCGTTCTGCATGCACGCACATACACTCGTAGGCAAGTGCGACGCCCACTCCCCTAATCCATACTCAGACATCAGAAGCCGCCGCGCAGAAAGCAGTTTCACAGCTCGCGTCAGTGTTCTGACCAATATTTTACAACGCGCCGTGATGTTATCCATATGGTCTAAATTGCCCCAGTGCAAACCCACCGAGGAACTCATATAAGACGCTCTGTGTCAACAATAAGGTTATTATTAATGTTACAGTTCAGCAAACACTGTACGATGGGCGTTATATAGACCCGCCTCAGCGAGGCACCTGACAGAACTACTAAAATCTCTTCAGTAGGGAAATGTGCTGCATAAAGAAAGAGCAAGAAGAAGGAAAGTAAGAGAGATGCGCATACAGAAATGGAGACGGGGGGGGGGGTCAGAGGGGCTAGAGAGAAGACGCACGTGAGGGGGAGCGAGTAAGGGATAATGGAGGGATGAAGGGAGGGATAGAGAAGAGGAAGTGCGGAGTAGAGGTGGGCAGGAGGAGGAGGGGGAAGAAGAACAGGAGGAGGAGGATAAAGCCATGGCGCGAAACACACAGAGAGAGAGAGAGAGAGAGAGAGAGAGATAGAGAGAGAGAGATAGAGAGAGAGAGA
>NW_014577123.1:213069-227565 GCF_000485595.1 Priapulus caudatus | reverse complement strand
GATAGATGGATGAAGGGATGGATGGATGGATGGATGGATGGATGGATGGATGGATGGATGGATGGATGGATGGATGGATGGATGGATGGATGGATGGATGGATGGATGGATGGATGAATGGATGAATGAATGAATGGATGGATGGATGGATGGATGGATGGATGGAGTTGAGGACGGACGGACGGACGGTACGGACGGACGGACGGACGGACGGACGGACGGACGGATGGATGGATGGATGGATAAAAGGATGGATGGATGGATGGATGGATGGATGGATGGATGAATGGATGGATGGATGGATGGATGGATGGATGGATGGATGGATGGATGGATGAATGGATGGATGGATGGATGGATGGATGGATGGATGGGTGGGAATGGATGGATGGATGGATGGATGGATGGATAAATAAATAAATAAATAGATAGATAGATAGATAGATAGATAGATAGATAGATAGAGCGATGGGCAGGGCGCCTGTGTATATTTGCATATACGCGTATGAGCGCGTTAGACTTGATATTAGGAAATCGCCTCTGCTAACGCCCAGTACGTCAACTTGTATATGGCCGCCAGGATATCACGAAAACGAGACACGAGAACAAATTTTCATTCAATGCATAATTTTATTAAAAATTCTGACGTCTCTACCCGAGTTATCTTCACGTTTGAACAACGTTTTTTTTTAAATATTCCACGTCGCTGAATCTTATTAGTTTCTATACTCATAGATACTGAAAAAAACATGCGCTGACTGCATCGCCATCTTTAAATTGTGTTTGTAAATCATTAATTCCAACGGTATCGTGCGCATGACCCTACAATGATGCATTACGCGTCGCCCCACCCCCACACACCACCACACTGCACGCACCCCATACATCACCCGCCCCCTCATAATATCACCCCAAATCCAGCCTCACCTCTGACCCCACAGTACTCGATGGGCACCGTTTCCTCCCCACCCCACCCTAAACACAATAATGAATATAACTAGAGTAATATTGCCCGTGTTTTGTGTTGAGTTACATTATTGTACCTACTTTCCGTCCCAACCATCCTACCCTAACCTCATCCAGCACCCCCCCCCCCAACACCTACTACACGTTTCGAACTGATTTCGGATTTCTTTCTTTCTCTTTCTCTTTATCTCCCTCTCCTTCTCCTACAGCATACCCGGGTCGGGTAAATGAAGGCACGGTTGTTATTAGTAAACCTACGCGCGCACCGACGTGCTAGGGTATAGACCCGGCCCAGTTTACTAGCTATTAATGTACGATCGGCAATTGCGCTGCAATTGATGGCGTGTAACTTGTAAGCCCCCTCGCTGCGCGGGCGACGCGTGCCCACCTGTCCTGATCGATAAATATCTCATTAATGGCGAAAATATTGCCTTATATAGACGGACGGGCGCAGCACGCGCGCAGTCCGATCACGAGTAGCCCCCCCCCCCCCGTACACGCACGCTTAGACAGCCCCGATGTAGCGTGCGTGCCATACTTCCCTCCCCATAACAAACGTTCCCCTTTTACATCGGGCATGTGTATGGACATGTCTAGCAGTGCACGTCATAACTGTGGATCGGATTTGACTTTTACTGCGCATGCGCAATTTCCAGGGAGGAGCGTTTGCCCCGGGGAGGCGTCAAATACGTCGGACCCGGATTTGACCTTTACCGCGCATGCGCAATTTTCAGGAGGGGGCGTTTTCCATAGGGGGGTGTATATAGCACGCTACACCCGGCTTCATCGAACAATCTCGATATGGGAACGAGTTGGACATCTCCTAAGCTGCTGCGTCGGCTGCTGTGAGCGACCGCGGCTAGTTCCCGCATGCGTCGGCTGGTACACGCGTGCATCGTATCAATAATGCACGCCGAATCAATCTGCAACTACACACAACGACGACGGTCGCGCGGCAGCTGCCCTGGTCACAGTCACAGCAGCAAGAGAAGGACACTGACGCTGGGGGCACGCACCGGCGCCTAAGATAGTACCCATTATCCGTGACATGCCTACTAATCAATGGCATCATAATTATAGACGTGTCGAGACACTCCGATATACACTGGCCTTGCCCTCTGATTCGGCAAATTCGTCGGGTGGACGGACGCACCCATGCTGATGCTACTGCTATTTGGTACGACATACGCACGCCGGCAGTGAACGGACCTGACTGAAGAATTTTCACTGGCACTTAGTCGACTCCCTCTGGAGTCAACGCGGGCGACAAATTGTGCATGCAACAGTTCGTCCAGCCATCTATTGCCTGCCCGCCGCTGTTTGATATATCACAGCGAAAATATGACGACGCGTTAAATGCTCCGCTGCATTCAGAGCATAATGCATGCATCGAAGATTCGATGGATTTAAAGTCCCCACCTTTCTCTCTCGGTGGACGGAAACTAGCATCCACACAGAACTCGTCTAGAGGAGCCGATGTGTTCTCTTCGCAGTACCTTCGTCTAGTCTGTTAAGCGTGCTACGTACACGGTTATTCGTAGAAACATGAGAAATATCATTAACATTTTATATTATATCGGTTTAGAATGTTTACATTCAATTTCCCAGGTTGACAGATCATCATTCTTGCCTTCGATTAGCAAACATTGTTCTCTAACGTGCAGAGTAATGTATAGTAATATATATTATATATATATATTAGTGACATATATGTAAGTGTCACCAATGTACAGGTACAGGTACTACAAAATAGCCATATTGATCACTAACACCCAACGTACGCCAAGGCACCCCGGGTTTCAGACGGATATATCCCTGATACTTGCAGTTTGTTATGCCGACTAGAAAAATTGCACGTTCTCGCGTGGAATGCGACTTGTGGCAAGTATACGCGTAACATTGAGTGGTTCCATTGATCAGCAAACGTGTAACAACACGACAGTGAAAATCGAACGCGTGCCGTAGCGTGCGCGTGACATGCAGTGGGATTGTCTGGTGCTGACTCTCTCCTACAAGTATTCAGCCCACTGCCACGTCCACGGCTATGCTAGAAAAATATCTCTCGCTGAGAAAAATAGAGTATATTTTAGCTTCCGCAACGCAACAGACTGTCAAATCAAAAGTGACGAATGTAAATCGCATGTTCATTGATGGAAAGAACGGTAGAACGGAAGAACGCGTCGTCCTTGAAATAATATTCGTCCTTGAAATGCTACTCGTCCTTGAACCTTTCCCCCGGCCCGCTATGACCAGACATTCGGTAAGATCACTATAACTGAAAGCAGACCCTCTCATAACTTAAGATTGAGATGAAAATATCACATTTGCACAAAGAATTGCAGTTATATCGATATTATATGTTATATTAATGAGTAAATTTGTTTTTCATGGAAAATACATCAGAAAACTTACTTATCTAGCGGTCATAAACCAAAAACAAACGTTTACAAATGGCGTTTGTTCTCTTGTTTTGAAGGTTTTCTTCAGTCAAAGGCAAAGCAAATCGACGCAGCCAATCAGAAGGCACTAAATTCTTCGCTATGTTATACCGTTTGGGAAAAAAAATTCGCTCGCGGGCCGCTTTCTCAAACCCCCTGAGCTTCCAGAGCCCTTACGCGGGCCCTGGACCCCGGCCGCAAGAGACTTCGCGCTTCGCACTCGTGGTTCACATACAATAAACAATCGATCCTCCTCGCTCGTACAGACAGACACTCCAGTATTTGCGCTAGCCGTAATACACTGTTTCACGTGCGTATGTACTACAGCCCAATATGTATTCCCCACACGTAAGCTACCGTTTGACTTTATTTTTGCAACTAGTATATATGTGATTATTGAAAAACCCACAAATAATAAACAGAATAACATACACAGGAGACTGACTGGACATTTTACTGTTGATGCATTTAGAATTTTGCACTTGCCCGATTGGGCAAGTTAGACTCACGTTGCACTTGTCCGAACGTCCATTCCACTTGCCCCTGGCAATCGGGCAGTCCTTAATGTCAGGCCCTGCAATTAACTCCCATGGAGAAACCCCATCGTTCTAGTTGATACCCGCATGTATGCTTTACTTGATACCTTTTAACATAACCGTGCATTGAAATGCACACGCGGCGTTACGTTACGGTATATCTAGCGAACTGCGTCTAACTTCGTATCGGTAATGTGGCATTTGCATATGTCGGCGGTTCGTGTCGCGAGCAGGCTCCGTGGAAACAACTCGATCCACAATATCTAGAGCAGGACAGCGAGAATGTGTCGCGGCGTGACATGAACACTGCACAATCCCGCAGAGTCGATTTTTGCGCCGCAATTTTGCAACTGAGTGGAATATTTAAGCAGAAGAGTGACGAATAAAAACGGTGGCATCAAAGCGCTCTCGAGATTCCCATGAAACAGTCTCTTGCCCGACAGCATTGTAGCACGTACAGATGTTTACACAATGGAACTAAGAATCATACGCGAACCTTTGTTCATATGCACCAGTCAGGATCCCCTCTCCCTCCACCACAAATAAAGTGCAAAATAAAATGAAAATGTGTTCAACTTGACGCGATTATAGCACCAATTCTCGTCTGTTTATTTCTCACACGGAGCATCTCAAAGATACAAAAACATTCTTTGAAAATCATGTGCTAACTAAAACATAAGCCATCGATATCTCACGTGTACTCTACTGTTATATTCTACTGCGTGTATGGCACCGTCATGTATCCCAAGTATTAATAATGCGATCACATCCGGCGAATACTAAACTACGGTTGAGCAATAAAATTATTGCCACTAACACGCGCCATTTTTTTTCGCCGCCGAACACATTAGCATGCGAACATAATTAATTAGTAGTACTGGTGGAGCTATATCGCTGCGATGTTCCACCTGACAGCTGCATCGATTCGGGGCCAGACTGCCGGGCATAAATAATGAACCACACGCCACAGGTAGCTTGTCAAGCCGGGATGAATAACTTACGCTCAGCATCGAACGCGGCAATTTTGCTGCACTCGCTAACTCACCGCACACTCATACATTCTACTTTACTTCCTTGCGCGCGTCGGCTATTTTTTGCAGTAGTTTTGATAAATGCGACGAGGTGTGGCGCTGTTGCACCGCCATGTCATCCATCAGCAATCATAATAACTATACTGTATTACTCTCTCTCAGTAATGTCGGCACGCTTCTGCTCTGCTCGCAAGCTTACACAGTATATGGTGCTGGATGGTGCGCATCGTGTCTTCTCGTTCATACGCAGGCACGCGTGGTTGCATCAACATAGGAAGTAACCGGAGAGTGAAAAGCTCCTTAAAGCCGCAGCCGCTGACAATAGCGTCATCGATAGACGGCTGGGGGCCATCTTCTTAAAAGCCACGCCTCAAACGCAGCTTACAATGAGCGCGTCAATCGCAACGACTTCGGACAAATTCTCCGTTTAACCCGGGGTGATATTATTTTACTGGTAGATAGGTTACGTGCGGTGCACATGAATCCCACGGTTCGTTTGATTCCATTGCGCCGAAGGGCAAAAACTACAGGATGAAAACAAATGTTCAAGCGCCTCTTCTGCTGCACGCAATCTCGTTGGTCCTAGATCTTCTAAGCCGCACGCGATAACCTGGCAATATGGCGACTGTAGAGTTTGCTCTGCATTCCGATGATGAATGAATTCTGTTAATTACATAATTCTACTACTGCACGCGCGTGTAGCATGTGTATGCATGGTTAGCAAACGGGTATGTCTCGATTTGTCAAATACATGCAAAACACGCACACATGCACGCACGCACGCACGCACGCACGCACGCACGCACGCACGCACGCACGCACGCACGCACGCACGCACGCACGCACACACACACACATGGCACGCACGCACGCACGCTCGTAGCTACGCAGAAACACAGTGCGAGCGCTCACACCCACAAACCCGCGCACGTACGATCGCACCTACATACGCACACACAAACACACGCACGTACGATCGCAACTATGCACGTACACACAAACACGCGCACGTACGATCGCACCTACATACGCACACACAAACACACGCACGTACGATCGCAACTATGCACGTACACACAAACACGCGCACGTACGATCGCACCTACATACGCACACACAAACACACGCACGTACGATCGCAACTATGCACGTACACACAAACACGCGCACGTACGATCGCACCTACATACGCACACACAAACACACGCACGTACGATCGCAACTATGCACGTACACACAAACACGCGCACGTACGACCGCACCTACGTACGCACACAAACACACGCACGTACGCTCGCAACTATGCACGTACACACAAACACACGCACGTACGACCGCACCTACGTACGCACACACAAACACACGCACGTACGCTCGCAACTACGTACGCGCACACAAACACACGCACGTACGCTCGCAACTATGCACGCACACACAAACACACGCACGTACGATCGCACCTACGCACGCACACACAAACACACGCACGTACGCTCGCAACTACGTACGCGCACACAAACACACGCACGTACGCTCGCAACTATGCACGCACACACAAACACACGCACGTGCGATCGCACCTACGTACGCACACACAAACACACGCACGTACATTCGATCGGAGACGGAACACAACACAAACACGCACGAAAACATGAACGCAATCACGTACAAAAAACAAGCACCCACTACGAATGCACGCGTAAAGCAAAAATGTGAACTTCGCAAGGCAAGCATTTGCTATGAGCGACCGGGCGCTTAGCACTAAACCAACGCTATTTAACATTGATCATGGTCGCGTAGTACTACAAGAGCATGGTCAATACTAGTGTAAATACACACTAGCCTCAGGTCACGTACGGGGCCATGATGAATCGATGTACTGCCGAAACTCCCCCTTTCCTCTCTCCTCCTGGCAGAAATCAATAATCAATCAATCTCACGTTACATCTCAGCAGGAGAGGAAGGTGGGGGTGGGGGCGTGCTCATGTACACTTCCTCCATGTTCCCCTCCCCCCACACACATAACATACCCCGTGTTTATCCTACGCTCGGCGGACACGCGTGCGGCGGCGGGGGAAGAGGGGGAGGGGGAGGAGCGGATACTCCTTACCGGTAGCGTTGATGTAACCTCGCTAAGTAACTCCTCGCTGAGTAAACAGAGACCGTACGGTTCATGATCGCGCCAAATAATCGTGTCTAACACGCGAAACATCGGCCGTGCTTCCGTGCGGGGTTAGATTGGTCTCTCACATGCATCGCTATAAACCAGTGCTTCTTAAACTATTTCCGTGTCATTCACCCTCGAGTCTTCATCACAAAATTTCATTCACCCGCGACTAAATCTCTTCATGTTTTTGGTGAATTTCGTCTACGTTTCATTCACCGCAAACGAATTTCATTCGCCATTGGGTGAACCATCCACCCAATATATAGAATATATATGGAAGCCACTGATGTTGTACACGTGTACGTACACACAACGTGTAACACCAAAAACGCTCCTTACAATGACGCGAGGACCGCACGCATCCACGACCAGCTTACCCCCAGGTGATGATGTTGGTGAAAAGCAAGGCATCCCCCCCCCTCCGCTGATGACGAGCCACGTCAACTCTGGCTTCTGCTAAGCCAGGTCCACACGCACCGCGATCAGATATGGGTATAAGGAGAAAGCAGTAGGTGATCATAGTTGAACCAGCGATAACAGTGCAGCATTGAGCGAGTGCACAGTATTTATAGCGTGATGCGGCCGACACCAGGGACCAATGCAAATGTGGTGAGTGCGTAGAGAGGGACACAGAGAGAGAGAGACAGAGAGAGAGAGAGAGAGAGAGAGAGAGAGAGAGAGAGAGAGAGAGAGAGAGAAAGAGAGAGAGAAACAGAGGAGCGAGGCAGCTGCATCCGCTAAACACACACACACACACACACTACACTTCACACTCACACACACACACGACACACACCACGCAAACAGCACCACACGCGCACACACACACCGCACACGGTGGTGCGGCGGCCACGCATAGCAACACACCACGCACGCCAACACAGCACAGCAACCGCACCCCCACACCACCCACTCGCACGCGACGGCACGCACGCACGCACGCACGCACGCACGCAGCGAGAGGGGGCATGTAGGGGGGTGCGGAATAATTATAACATAGGCTAACCTTTAATAATATTAACTAATAGGCTATAAGTAATCTACTGTAACATAAATCATCAAGCATGAGTCAGAAATTCAGACGAATATTAGGCCGAAAAAGCGGTTACAAAACATCACATGACATCATATGTTACGTCCACATACTCCAACCATATATATGTACATGTCCAAACACCCTAACCTCAGCTTCGATCTGTTATTAGCAAATGCGGTTGCATATAGAATAGGCGCATCGGCCTTTTGGTATTATACTGTCCGCAAGAACAACCGAGAGTACTGCGTGCATGCTATTTTTAGACGAAACTTTACCGCACGACAAGTCGCTTATTACAAGTCGCTAGAAATTATCCCAAAGCTTCACTGAAGTGCGCGGATGGACAGATGCTATTGCCAAGCCACCTCAAGAATCTGCATAAACGCTCCCATAAATAATCAAACATTCGACTAGAGAAGCTGATCAAAGAAAGCGGATTGGGACGAAAAAATGCGCATAATTCGCACTGATGGAAAGCGAATGCATTTTAGCCTGAAAGAATTAGAGGAGAAACCCTCGTGGGAAACGAAACGTCAAAAGCAGTTGAATACTTTGCGATGAAACCATTTTTCCGAATCAATTCATCTCATCTACTGAAAACGTGACTAAAAGTTTAAAAGCGCCTCGGCGAAGCTGCTGATTTTTATCATATCGCCCAGATCAGTCAAAATCGATAAGCTAAACTTGAAGTCACGCCGTAGGAACTCTTACAACTAGCACGCGAAATTTCTAAAGTGGATTATGCATTCTGCCGTACTGCCCACAGCATGCAGGCAAGATAACTCGTAGTCAATGTCGACGAATAAAAGCACACGCGAGGAAAGCTCACAAAAACCGCTACCCGTATACACGATACACGTATCCCATTCATGCCGATAACTATAATAGGCTTATACTGTTTGCTATGTATATTTACAATTGTCGATGAGCCAAGTCCGTCTGGAAATACAGAAACGCATGTGCAGGACTAACAGCGAATTCGCTCACTGCGGGCAGAGAGCTATATACTGCACGTAACTAGATTGACTGGACTAACCCTATACACCCTGCGAGTACTCTAAAGTGTTTTGCTCTACCATTGACATACAGTAACCGACAACAGCGCACACTTATACACGAGGCTGAGAACAACGGTCCTATTACGCATTCCGGGGGAGGGAGAGGGAGAGGGGGAGTGAGAGGGGGAGGGAAGGGAGAGGGGGGAGGGGGAGGGGAGGGAGAGGGAGAGTGAGAGGGGGAGGGGAGGGAGAGGGAGAGGGGGGTATATAACTCGCTATTTCTCACGCTGTGCAACGGCAAATCTCAGCGCGCGGCGAGGCACTAAGCGTGCACAGGCAACGCTAGCAGCGAGCCGCTATATCAGAGAATAACATGCGCTTTAATTAAAGTTCCCCCGCTGCTTGCGTAGATGCGATCCGGCAATCACCGCATCGTGGCTTCTGTATATCCGACGCAGCACCCTCCCGCTAAAACTGGGAGCGGCGAATTAGCAACCGCGGTGAGCAAGCGAGATAAGCAGACCTGATCACCACGCTACCACCTGCGGCACGTGGCTCCCTACTAGACCCCAAGCAAAACACACATACGCTCAAGCCACGCACTCTCAAAAACACACATGCGCACGCGCACGCGCGCGTGTTCCCCCCAGCTAGACGCTGCCTAAAATACACATACGCACACGCACGCACGCACGCACAACGACACAAACGCATGCACACGCGCGCACGCAAGCAGGCATACACAAACACGCGCGCGCACGCAATCAGGCACGCACGCACACAACGACGTGCACGCACGCACGCACGCGTGCCCCCGCCAGCCGCGTTCAAAAACCGCGTTTCAGTCGAAAACGACCCGGGTGAAATGCGTCCCGGGCCAAGCGTTCACATGGAACGAATACAGAATCGAAATCGACCCGAGCGCTGATTCATTGTTGCCGTGCATTGAACGCGCACCGACACACGACCCGGGTCAGACGGTACCGGGTCAGACGACCCGGCACCGGCACCGACACACGACCCGGGTCAGACGACCCGGCACCGGCACCGACACACGACCCGGGTCAGACAGTACGGCGGTAGTCGTCGCCAGTGTCGAGAGCCAGAGTTTACACAGAGTTGCTGTGCATTGATTGTTTAATTCACATTGTTCGCTTGATTGTTCGCTTGAACACATTGTTTTCTTTGTAACTCGCAGCTCGCAGCTCGCATAGCATTCCTAGAACTGCATGTAGGAAACATGAGGGAAAGAGCATAGACAAAGCGCTTATATAATATATGATAATAATAATTATAAGCTCTTTGGCATAGAGGCATGCCCTAGAACTGATCGATCAAACGTCGTGTAAACGTGAACGTCGTGTGAACGTCGTGTGAAAAACGTGTCGTTTTTGATCCGGGTCAGTCTCGGATCGTTTTCGACCTGGCGTTTTCGCTCCGTGTGAACGCGGCTCATTACACATTCCACAAAGTTCCAATATACCCTGAATTCTGCACGGTGGGCATATGTTTCCATAAACCAGAGTATCCGCGTGACGTCAGTGTACGTCAGTGTGACGTCAGTGGCTATCTATACACCATAGATAGTGTTTGCGATACGATAGATAGTATATAAGATAGCCGAGTCGGTTAATATTTAGTGTTAGGGTTAGGGTTAGGGTTATGGTTAGGGTTAGTTTTAGGATTTTTGCATCATTCTTTATCTGATGCGGAAGTCTGATGCGGAAGTTGATATGCGTAGTATGGAATATACTTTCCCCCGGGCGTAGATTGAGGGCACGTGATCACGTCTTATGACGTCATTGCACAAGTCGTCTATAATCATTTCCCTATATTATTATATTATTATACCCGTATTTCCCTAACCCTAACCCTAACCCTAACCCTTGATACTAACACTAATCTTAACACTAACTAATCTTACTTAATCTTAACACTAGTGCTGCCACGTAGCGGCACCCTCAATCTACGCCCGGGGGAAAGTTATTCCCGTATGCATTCAACTTCGGAGATAGCCGAGTTCGTGCGTGACGTACACTGACGTCACGCGGATACTCTGGTTCATGAAAACATATGCCGACCATTTTGCACAGGGGAGAGATAGTGATCCGCTAGAGGGCGCGTTAAGCGCTAACAAAAACGGCTCTGATTGGCTAATTTTGTCTCTTATTTATTTTATTTTTTATGATTTTTGGAAAATTTTGTTTTATTTTAGAATTAGGGATAGGGTTAGGGTTAGGGTTAGGATTAGTTAGGGTTAGGGTTAACTAATTTCTATATCCACAACTTCTGATCACTATTTCTCCCATGAGACCTACTAATATACCCTTCCGTCGCCAGCATTTCTCCCAAATCGGTGACATCACACTCGCGTAGCGGTGACATCACACTCGCCTAGCGGTGACATCACACTCGCCTAGCGGTGACATCACACTCGCGAACTAACTACGCCTTTTCTTTGGCCCATTTTCTTATCGCCCGAGGCGAAATGAAATCAACCACGAAAGTTGTCACTTCTCTACGCGTATGTTTTCAACGTGGTCACAGCTGGGTGCCTGCCTGACTGGAGTCACTCAACAGGACATACGCAGCAGAGTTTGCGTACACGCACCGCGATCGGTGAAGGATTGGTCTCATCGAATAAAGAAGTATTGTGTAATGAAGAGAAATAAAACGCCCTCTCTCAACAACGGCGAGAGAGATGACCAGAGGTGATTTCATCTCCAGTGTCTCTATTCAGTGGATAGCAGAGCTTGGAACAGGTTTTGCGCGCATAACCTATAGCTGGTATTACGGGAAGATGCGCACACTCATTGTATCACGCGCTTAGTCGTATGTTTTCAGAGCGGTCTGCCACTATCTCCCAGCATCTTTTCAAAACAGCGCTCGGAATGTCTAGACTATACAGATGTGAGCCGAGATGGCAGCAATTCTGACGTAAATAAATAAAAGGGATGTCTTAGTTACTGCGACGTGTCTGTTGATGCATAAGCTTTATGGTCTTTCCACCCAAAGCTTCAGCGATAGTATAATTGCGGGTTAAGCACAGCCGAGCGACGGGCGCAAGCAAGCGAGGGCGACGTGAATTTGCTTTTGCATATTCACAATCAAAACTCGCGCCTGCACGCGCGTGCATGTATGTAGTAGCTAGGCGCGTATTATTATATACGCATTATAATTCACGGAGACTGTAATTCGACTCGTTCGAGCATGCCTGCCCATGATAAGCGTATATAAGCGCGTTCGCTGTTTACCAAGACGACACAACACTCGCGTCTTATTGCCTCTCCTCGTATTTGCGGTCCAAGTTGTCTCTGTAAACAATCGCGTAGATCGCCCAAGAGAAGGTAAACATCGTGAGGGAATGTAGGAGAATGAGTGGCAGGCCGCAGGTAATCTCTAGATCCAACACATCGCGCCTCCCCCCATCCACACTTCTCTCTCGAACAGGTAGCCAGCGTAAAGCGATATAGCGATATTTGCAAGGCGCTGGCTGCATAGGGTTGCAAACGAGCGTAAGAAACTATTGTGCGGAAAGTCTTTTGAGAGTCATTCATTCTAAACATTATTATTCATTCACGCGTGGTAACGGGCGATACAGCCGGCCAGAGTAGCAGCGTATACCCGATGCGAACTTAAACAAAATAGAATACAGGTGCACTGCGAAATACACGCGGGGAGCCATAACACGAGAATATCGCGCTGCTCGTGAAATCTCTCTCTCGCGCGCTCTCTCTCTCTCTCTTTCTCTCTATATATATATATATGACCGAAATAAATTTTTCATCGACTCCATTAAATAAAGGGCAGGTGTATGTTTGAGCTGACGTTTCATTCAGACCAGGCAGTCAATATTAACGCAGGCTCGACGCGATGCAAGGGGAAGGCAGTAGCATAAGAGACGCCCTTCATGCATATAGCAAGCAGTCAATGCCATCGTAGCAGCATCGTATTCTGCACAGAGCTGCCCGATTTTTTACAGCAGGCGCAATTCACGCACGGAGCAGGCTATATAACAGCAAGTAGATACAAATACCTAACGGAGTAGGGTATATAAACACCACCACACTGCATGGGTTACATATTTGCACGTAAACAGCCCGATCCCTGTGTAGAGCGGTCAGTATCATAGCAGAATCCGCTCCCCGCAGGTGACAGGTCTTCAGGTAACATGGCCCCCCAACCTCGGTTAAAACTAGAAATCTACAGTGACGTTAGCTCACCGAAAATCGTCGGGGCCTGCAGCGCATCGAGTGTCAACAGCAGCAAGGCGACACCTGTATTCCACGACATGCTGCGTGTAGAATGACGACGCACACCTGGGCCGATCACATCCACGACGTGCCACGGAGTGTCAGTGCAGACTCACGACAAGCGTCTTCTCTCGGCGTCCGATTACCTTCTTCACGGATTCAAACTCCCGTCACAGGATTTCGCAGGCGATAGCGTGCGGCAATCCGTGAGCTGGATTAACAACCCGGCAACGCCTAGAGTCCCTCCACTCACCTCTCGTGTTCGCTCCGTAAATAATTCTCTTTGATATCTTATTTTCGCATCGACTTAACAGCGCACTCGAGTTAACACGCGGAAAGGCGCATGTAGTCGCAACCCTTCTGCACTCGCTGCTAGCCTTTGCTAATACGCGTACATACACGCAAACACGCGCGTTTCCTACGCGGACACACCTCGCAACCTTGCGAGCGGCATTACAAGTAGCCTCGAGTCCTTCTCGTAGCGTATAGGCGTCGGTGTCTGTCTGCCGGCGCGTTATATCAGCGGGGATGGCCCACGCTGTGATGTATCATCGTCATCATCATCTGCGAGTCATCAACCGTCGCTTGCATTCCTCTCTCTCTCTCGCTCGCTCGGTTGCTGTTCCCAAGCCGCCACGGTTTTAACACCTCTCGCGAATACCTGCAATTTCGCAGCGTTTAACTCGTCGTTCGCTAAGCTGAGAACCACGCTTCGCAGACACACGCGCACGCACACATGCACACACCCAGACGCCTAGCTTCCCACGCGGGCTACTGAAATGACTGTGATCAGCGCTGCAGCATTATTACACGACAACAATGGCCGTGCTGCGTGCTGCGCGCGCGCCTCCCCCCGGCCATGCACCTGCAGTGGGCCAGCCCCTGCACCCCCGTGCACACACACACACACACACACACACACACACACACACACACACACACACACACACACACACACACACACACACACACACACACACACACACACACACACACACACACCACACACACACACACACACACACACACACACGACGACACACACACACACACACACACACACACACA
>NW_014577123.1:208233-212195 GCF_000485595.1 Priapulus caudatus | reverse complement strand
TCTGGTCGGTGCGCGCGTGGGAACTATGATGGCAACCTTCACGACAGTATAGCTGGCGCGAACACGCTCGCAGCGTATATATATGATATATAGGCGCTAGAGTTATAATTACTATATCTATGTGCGTTTTATGTCGCCCGCTTATGTAGTCAGTCAAACGGTTTATTTATCGGCGCGTTCCTCTTGACAAACGCTTCGTTATGCCTGTAATATTTTCGTAAATCAACAGCTCGCCCGGGATGTCGAATGCGCTCTAACCGTCTTATCGCTCGACCTTCACTATCACAAGTCCTGCAACCTCCACTTGCCACGATCGCCTGCTACCCCCGCTGGTCCGCCCCCGCTGCCGCCCCACGCTGCGCCCCGCTGCCGCCTTTCGCTGTCGCCCCGCTGCTGCGCCCGGTGCTGCCCCGCTGCTACCATCGCTGCTTCCCCGCTGCTGCCCCCGCTGCCGCTCCCGCGCCGCCCCGTGCCGCCTTCGCTGCCGCCCCGCTGTTGCCCGCTGCTACAGTCGCTGCCCCGCGCGCTTGCCCGGTTGCTTTACCCCGGGATGCCGCCTGCTGCGCTCTGCTGCCGCGCCGCTGCTGCCCCGGTGCTACCCTCGCTGCCGCCCATGCTGCTGCCCTCTCTGGTACATCGCTGCCGCCCCGTGCGCCTTCGCTGCCTGCCCCCGCTGCTGCCCCGCTGCTACCATCGCTGGCCGCCGCCGCTGCTTCCACGGTGCTACCCCGCTGACCGCGGCCTGTGCCGCCGCCGCTGCTGCCCCGGTGCTACCCCGCTTGCGCCCTGCTGCTGCCTCTCTGCTACCTTCGCTGCTTTGCCCTTTTATAGAATGCGCTTAGATCACTCTACATTTTCCATTAAAAAATCAATTTAACGATCAACTTTCGTGTCGCTCGATAGTTTCGCATAAACCCGTGCTCTAATGATGCGCGGGTGACTCTATCCGCTGGGTGCCCCCTTCCCCCCTTCCTCATCCTCTCCTTCTCATTACCACCCGCCACCATAACACGCCCGAATCACGATTGTCAGTGCACGACCGTGGAAACGACTGCGGCAGAAAGTATGCTTATTAACCTCATCGCTTACGAGTTACGCGCACAGCAGCTGTGCACGCAAGTTGAGAGTCGATTAACTGTGCACCACGTACTGCCGTTCTGTAATTCGACTGTGCGCCGAGTGGTGCGTCAGGGCATTCAGGCGCCCACACCAGCAAACGCACCCCGGAGAGAGAGACAGGAGAGAAGGAGGGGATGGAGAGAGAGATGAGAGAGGAGAGAGGAGAGAAAAAGAGAGGAGAGAAGAAGGGGGAGGAAAGGGGAGAGAGAGAAGAGAGGAGAGGAGGGGGCAGAGAGAGGAGGAGAGAAGAGAACAGAGAGATAGAAGGAGGAGGAGGAGGAGCAGGAGACGAGGAGAGAGGGAGAGAGAGCGAGAGAGAGGAGAGAGGAGACGAGAGGAGGAGAGAGGAGAGAGGAGAGAGGAGAGAGGAGAGAGGAGAGAGGAGAGAGGAGAGAGGAGAGAGGAGAGAGAAGAGAGGAGAGGAGAAAAAGAGGAGAGAAGAGAGAGGAGAGAAGAGCGCGTACGTTTACGCTCAACACCTGGGCAGACGAAGGCCTATGACCAAAATACCTCCCTTTCCGCTCCCCGACGGCAGGCGCGAAGGATCCAGAGTGCGATTAGCACGGAAGAGGATGCGCGCGTATCATTGTGCGTTGCTCAATAGGAGAAGCCAACTCGAAGAGATGCCCGCAGGATGGCGCGGAAAGCGACATTTACACCGGTTTAAACATAACCGTCCTATATATTTGTTATGGTTATATATATTAATATGGTGATATTATGGCTTTAAACAAGTTTATCACGTGTTAAGATTGTAAACCCGGCTTTCTTCGCGGACGCGCTAATGCGTACACTCACGCACACGTAAATCAGCGGCGGTTGCTCCCACATCCCGAGACAACCCCCCCTCCCCCACCGAACCCGACCCGCGACGCGAGACCCCCTTGGTGGCCGATGTCGATATATTACCTCGAGCGTGGGTACAGCATGTAGCGATGAAACCATCGCTAGCGATCGCTGATTTCTCTCTCGGGACATCGCCACCCCCCGCCCCCTCCCCAAGAGACGACGCTCGCAGAATAGAAACTGCAACGGTTAATATGTGCGGCGGCCGTAAATAATTTAGCACGCGGCATGTAATTTAGAGAGTAATAATTCCCGATCGCTAACAATAAATCCACGCATCATATCTAGTTCATACATTGACTATCTGCGTCGAGGTCTCTCGCATGCAACAACAACGACGAGCAGCAACATTGCCGCTAATATAATATCTACAGCATTGCTATATTACTACGGACACACCGGCGACCTTTGTGGGTGTACGTGCTGCGCACCTGATCAAATACCGTAGGAGGGGGGTCTTAGACGCTACATTGTGCACACGCACGTGCGCTCATCTCGGTCGCTCTCGCCTTACGACTGACTCCAAGCTGGGCGCAGCGTGTGTGAGTAAATACATCCACGCGCATACGCACGGACGCACGCTGATATATATCACACACGCACACACGCACGCACGCAAGCTACAGTGGCGAGCTCTCGGGCGTGGCGTCGTCTCTCGCCTCGCTGACCGCACATCCGCCGGACGGCAGAGTCGCGCAGGAAGTGCCGCCTTTGTCCGACGCTAATCACGTGCGGGGCCGTCAACGAACAGCGGGAAGATTCACCGGAGATCCCCCCCTCCGCTCACACGATGAATAAATAAATGATCGTAAGACTCGCCCACGATCACGTCACAGCGTCGACACGACCGTCCGCCATGCTCCTAACACACGCACCGCACGCAACTACTCATGCGCGGCCAATTTAAAGGCCGGTAGATTACTTCTGAGTCGGTGCGCGCGTGGGCAACTATGATGGCAACCTTCACGACAGTATAAGCTGGCGCGAACACGCTCGCAGGTATATATATATATATAGGCGCATAGGTATATATATATATATATGTGCGTTTATGTCGCCCGCAATTATGTAGTCGTCAAACGTGTATTTATCGGCGCGTTCTCTTGACAAACGCTTCGTATGCTGTAATATCGTAAATCAACAGCTCGCCCCGGGATGTCGAATCGCTCTAACCCTCTATCGCTCGCCTTCACTATCACAATCCTTCACCTCCGCCGCCACGATCGCTGCTACCCCCGCTGCCGCCCTGCTGTCGCCCCCGCTGCCGCCCCCGCTGCCGCCTTCGCTGCCGCCCCCGCTGCTGCCCCCGCTGCTGCCCCCGCTGCTACCATCGCTGCCGCCCCCGCTGCTGCCCCGGTGCTACCCCCGCTGCCGCCCTGCTGCTGCCCTCTCTGCTACCATCGCTGCTGCCTCTTAGAATCGCTTAGTCACTCTACATTTTTCCATTAAAAAATACATTTAACATCAACTTCGTGTCGCTCGATAGTTTCGTAAACCCGTGCTCTAATGATGCGCGGAGATAGACTCTATCCAGCTGGGTGCCCCCTTCCCCCCTTCCTCATCCTCTCCGTTCTCTTACACCCGCCACGTAACACGCCGATCACGATGCAGTGCACGACCGTGGAACGACTGCGGCAGAAAGTATGCTTATTAACCTCATCGCTTACCGAGTTACGCACAGCAGCGTGCACGCAAGGGAAGTCGATTAACTGTGCACACGTACGCGTTCTGTAATTCGACGTGCGCGAGGGCGTGCGTCAGGGATTCAGGGCGCCCCACCACAGCCAACGCCACCACCGGCGAGAGAGACAGGAGAGAAGGAGGGGGAGGAGAGAGAGATGAGAGACGAGAGAGGAGAGAAAAGAGAGGAGAGAAGAAGGGGGAGGAAAGGGGAGAGAGGAGAGAGGAGAGAAGGAGGGGGAGAAGAGAGGAGAGAGAAGAGAACAGAGAGGATAGAAGGAGGAGGAGGAGAGAGGAGAGAGAAGAGAGGAGAGAGG
>NW_014577123.1:200705-206444 GCF_000485595.1 Priapulus caudatus | reverse complement strand
TGTGTGTGTGTGTGTGTGTGTGTGTGTGTGTGTGTGCGTGCGTGCGTGCGTGCGTGTGCATATACAAACACATGTGTGTGAATATAATTGAAAAACACACGTTACTCTCAGTAATAACGCGTAGGACTTAATATCACAACACACACACAATGTACACTCACTGGCAATACACAGCTATATTATATACATTGTTGCCCGTGTTACCAGAAGCAGACCCAGGCTGTTCTGCTTGGGCGTAATATACGCAGAGCTATTCATGCACACAGCCCACGGGGGACAGGCCGTACCGCGCGCATAACGCCCACGGCGGAAAAACTAATTATCTATATAAGAAAGCGCTTGAGAGGAGGGGCAATAACAATAATATTTATTCATAAGAGCCGGCCAAGACAGAGGTGAGTGGGACGTTCGCATTTCTAACACGGTATACCGCACGCGCTAGAATGCGCCATCGCTCATCGGTTAATTCAGCATCATCAACAATCAACATCATCGTACTAACGAACAGCGAATCACCTGTATCAGGAAGCTGAATCCACGCAGGGATACACGATAAACGTATGTAGATCACCACTACCCACGATGCGATGCCACGCGCTATACATGCATTATTCAATTTGATACGAATAAAGGTAACGTGTAGAGCTATACGCAATTAAACTCATTTCATCGACTATCGACGCACGATCGCGCATCTACTCAGTTCCCAGTAGTATACGGTGTGAAGACAACAACGAGGGGACACGCGTATAACGCGATTGCGATAACCAGGCGCGCTGCGACAGACGGACAAGATAGATACGAGAGCGATGTTTTCCGCTGGCGCATTTCGCCCTCACTGCAAAGCCTCAAAACCAGCTCGAGCGATAAATTTCCCTCGCGTCTCATCCGATCACGGGGCAGTCGGCTCGACACTGTACATATCGCATCGTGACACTAGCGCATGCATGCAGGAGAGAATGTGACAACTGGCGAGAATCGTGCATAGAGGTTACGCTACAACACGGCGACGTTTACACCGACACCGCGTACAATAATTCACCACGTGAATGCACAGGAAGCGCGGCGCTTCCCCCGCGCGTGCATGCGCAGTCGAGCGAGGTTAAGCTTCTTGTTCTGACTCGAGCAACGCGTCGCCTGTGTACGGCGGTAGCAATCTCGATTAGCGCGCTAAAGCGACCAATCCTCTCACACGCCTTCGCTCGCCAACGTCGTCTGCAGAGAAGGTGAAGATCAAAGAGCCCCTCACGGACGTTGCCATCTCACGCGGCAACAATAGATCAAGAAGCACCTACTCGACGGCGTGGCAACGTGTCCGTTCTTCAATTTCGATAGAGTGCATCAGCTACCTGAGGCAGCTGTACCAGCAGCGGTAGCAGTAGCAGCAGCGGTAGCAGTAGCAGTAGCAGTAGCCCCGTAGCAGTAGCAGTAGCAAGTAGCAGTAGCCAGTAGCCAGTAGCAGATAGCAGTAGCAGTAGCAGTAGCAGTAGCAGAGCAGTAGCAGTAGCAGTAGCAGCAACAGCAGC
Source organism: Priapulus caudatus (assembly GCF_000485595.1). Taxonomy (NCBI): domain Eukaryota; kingdom Metazoa; phylum Priapulida; class Priapulimorpha; order Priapulimorphida; family Priapulidae; genus Priapulus; species Priapulus caudatus. Next base: position 204,918 of record NW_014577123.1, on the reverse strand, counting down.
AGAAGGTCAATAGGCAAAGTAGGCAAGTAGGCAGTAGCAAAGTAGTCAAGTATCCTGGGGCCTGTAGCCAGTACGCCATAGTCAAGTAGACCTGTAGGAAAGTAGGGCAGTATAAAGTAGGCAAGTAAGCGGTAGGCTAGTAGCAATTAGGCAGTGAGCAAGTAGGCAATATGCAAGCAAACAAGTAAGCGGCACAGTAGCAGCAGCAGCAGCAGCAGCCCCAACATCAATAGCAGTAATAGAAGCGGTAGAGCGGCTCTTGGATTATAGCTGCCGCCACGAGTAGAAAGACCAACGGATTAACCCCAAAAAGCAATGCATGCACTCAATTTAGAAATCGGACAACAGGGTGTGCGATTTGTAGAACATGGCGCTCGACCGTACATACGTTCCGTAGCGACGCGAATTCATCAGAAGTCCATACATATCAGGAGACATATCGATATCAACTCGGCGAGCGGTTCCACGAAAAGACATCAATCTTCTGAAGCAGCGATCAGTCGTGGGCCACGGGAAAACCTGCATCCCTCCCCCTTTTACGTTGAACGGGCAGAGTAATGAAAACGAAATTGTAGGCCGAACTCGATGACACGCACAAGTTCAAAGTATGGGCAACAACGAGGAAGGAAAGTAGATTAAACCAGCAAGAGGAATGCATGTGCTGCAAGAGAGTTTTCATCTTTATCTCTCTCTTTCGCGCGCGCACTCTTTCCCTCTTTCACTCCCTCTCTCCCCCTCTCGCTTCCCTTTCGCCCCTCTAAATCTCTATGTCTGTCGCTCGCTGGCCTTTATTATGCCCTTCTATGGTGTGTGTGTGTGTGTGGTGTGTGTGTGTGTGTGTGGTGTGTGTGTGTGTGTGGTGTGCGTGCGTCCGTGGCTACGTGCGTATGGGTGTGTGTGTGTGCGTGCGTGCGTGCGTGCCGTGCGTGCGTGTGTTGTGCGTGCGTGCTGTGTGTGTGTGTGTGTGTGTGTGTGTGTGTGTGTGTGTCTTTCTGCCTATCTCTCTCTCTCTCGCTATCTCTGTCTCTTCTATATCGCTGAAACCCCCACGTTGATGTTTGTGTGGGCGTGCACGCGTGCATGTGTACAAAAGTTCACGCGGGTGTTTGTTCGTATCTGTGTGGGTGCGTGGATACGTGCGTGCGTGCGGGCGTGGGTGCGTGCGTGCATTCCCTTTCATTCGTGCACGCTCTGTGAGCAGCAATGGTGCGAAGGTTCGGCCGGATGTAACCGTTAATAAACCCCGGACAATGATGCATTTCGACGGAACAAAGCAAGCGACGTCGCAGCGCGACCACTATATACAGCCGACTGCCAACGCACCGGCCACTGCTGAAATCCACGAACGCTGATTTGATTTCTAAAAAGCCCTCGCCACGACAACTTTGTGAAATGAGTTTGGTGTGTGACCGCCTCTGAGTGAAATTGCGGCCATGTACATTACGCGAGACTGGTAATAATTGGTCAATCAACCGCGAGACTGGTGACAGTTTCACTGCTTTAATTATCTAAAGGTATAAACGGCCGATCGACCGCTCGACACGCCGCATGCTCACTGACGCACGTCTATAGCGGCGTGTCTGGGAAAACAGACGTCGACTCCGCAGTGTAAGGTTATACGCCGCACACTAACAGTGGCTGGACGCGCGACCGCTACATTTGTGTCATCTCTGTGTCAACAGCAGCTGCGACAATGCGACAGAACATCACGCGTAATGACACGCGCTGACATCGCAATGCGTATGCGCGCGGCATTACGCCGTTGTGTTTGACGACCCTCTTTCCCCTCTTTTTTTCTCTTTCGCTCTCTCTCGCACACAAATTAAGGGGCGTAGATCAATGTCTGCTAAGTGCCTGATTTTGTCGGTCAACATAATGATGACGTTGCTGCTGCGTCCGTGCTATCGCTAGGCGGGTCTGTAGCGGCGGCAGTTTACGCACACACGCAGGCGCGCGCTTCCAGTATCCAGAGCATCCTGACAGACAGTGAACACGGCGTTGCTGAGCGGATTTCCTGGTGGGGAGGGGGAGAGGGGAGGGGAAGGCTTCCCTTAGGCTTGCCGACAGCGACTACGCGCGCGCGGGCGCAGCGAAATTTTCTCATCGGCTTTTAGGATTTTGGAAGCTCGCAAAGCTGACAGCTTGCTGCTGGCTGGCACCGTGCCCCTAATTACGAGCACAGCGTTCACTTTGCCAGCAGCAGCAGCAGCAGCAGCAGCAGCAGCAGCAGCAGCAGCAGCAGCAGCAGCAGCAGCAGCAGCGGCAGCAGCGGCAGCAGCGGCAACAGTAATAGCAGTAGCAGTATGATGCTGCTGCTGCTGCTGCTGCTGCTGCTGCTGCTGCTGCTGATGATGATTATCATCTCAATCAACATCATCAGTACCAACAGCAGTAGCAGCAAAACTAGCAGTAGTAGTAGCAGTAGTAGTAGTAGTAGTAGTAGTAGTAGTAGTAGTAGTAGTAGTAGTAGTAGCAGCAGCAGCAGCAGCAGCAGCAGAATCAACAGCAGAAGCAGTAACGCCAATAAACAGAAAAACGGTAGCAGCAGCAATAACTATATCATCATCATCATCATCATCATCATCATCATCATCATCATCAGTACCAACAGTAGTAGCAGCCCATAAACAGCAAAACGGCAGCAGCAGCAGAAACTATATCATCATCATCATCATCAGCAGCAGCAGCAGCAGCAGCAATAACTACATGATCATCTTCATCATCATCATCATCATCATCATCATCATCAGCAGCAGCAGCAGCAGCAGAGGTTGTTATCTGTCAACGTGTGCACCGCTGCAATCCGCAGGTTATAGCGATGCCGACCATTGATTGCCGCCATCGCTCGATGCTGCCGAGTGAAGAAAAACGAAGCGCAAAGACCTTGCGGTTCCACCGATCGCTATAATGTTCCTGTATTAAACGTCTCCTGTAGCAGATTAGAGCTCGACTTTAATTGCTGCTGCTGCTGCTGCTGCTGCAGGCAGCGGCTATAGAAGCATTCCACTACGTCGACCTAGCCAGTGGGTATATAGTTCGTGAACCGCTTCCTCTTCCCCATCACACACACGATCCCTTACAATTTACCCTCCTCCCGAAGGCGTGCCGCCCCACCCTCCCCCAATATCCCCGTTTGATTGTTGGCACCGGAGAAAAGCGGGAATGGCAGGCAGCAGCGGCGGCGGCGGCGGCGAAAGGCGATTAATTTCTATGTCGTGAAATATGATGGTATTCTTGGAAGCTGCGCGGGGCAGCGCGCAGGCGGAATCTCTCTGCAGCGGGTTTTACGAAGAACATGGCTTTGAGCACTCTCGTCGTTGCTCGCCACCAAAGAATAACAAACAGTTGAGCAACGAAGAGAGGAAATTGGCGTACGAGAGAGATTTACACAACGCACTCGATCCAGAGGCGAACATTTTTTTACACTCCGTCTCATTATGAGTACGAAGCTATCAAATGGCCAATCTGTTTTCTCTGTCACGTCAGATCGGTTCGCGACGAGTATTCCGTATTGCTTGCACGCATTATATAGGCACACATATGCTATTTACATAAACGTAACGAATAACAGCAGAATTTGGAATTTATTGTTTCGTATCATTTCAGTTAACTAACGATCTCATCAGATTTTCTCCATTTGCTAAATTAGGTTTCATAATAGGATTTTATCATATGCGACTGTAATCAGCTTACTTCCTAATATAACTGCAGCTTAGCAAAGCAAGCTTATGGCAGGTTACTCAATAATTCTAATGACAATGGCAGTACGAAATCATATAATGTTTTTAATCATGTATCTATGTTTACGAAAGGCGATTTGCACATCTGACCAACATTACATTAGTAGACACACATTCCAAGAGTATCTTCGTATAAATGTGAAAAGCAGATTTCGTGAATGCCAACTTTTGGCATACAATACACTCAGCATATTCAAAATGATGTTAAAAATAGAATTCTATTAATAAAAATCAAATGAATTTTTGTTTTTATTCTAACGTACGTATAGGTTATATACTCCTGGTTATATAAATATGCGCACGCGCGCGTATACGTGTGTGCGGCCGTGCGTGCATGCGCGTGTATACACGTGTGTGTCGTGTGTGTGTGCATGTGTGTGCGTGTGTGTGTGTGTGTGTGTGTGTGTGTGTGTGTGTGTGTGTGTGTGTGTGTGGGTGTGAGTGTATCGACAGTGTGTGCGTAGTGTATGTGT
>NW_014577123.1:196931-199043 GCF_000485595.1 Priapulus caudatus | reverse complement strand
TGCCTGTCGCTCTCCCTCTCCCACTGACTCTTTCTTGCCCTCTCTCTCTCGCGCGGTCTCTCTCGCTTTCTCTCTCGCACTCGCTCTCTCTCGTTTCCTCTCACACACACCCACGCTAACTCTCCCACTCCCTCCATCCCCCCTCTCTCTCTCTCAGTAATCATCAGGCGCTTGCCTCGGCATCGTGGCGACGCCTGGCAATTGCCGAATGAAATGACTGCCAAACAGACCGCTTCCATCCGTAATGAGATCGATGAACTGTTGCCACAATTTCCTGAGACTGAGCTTCACCAGGGAGTCTCTCTCGAGAAGGAGTCGGGGCTACGGCGAAGCCCCAAGCCCACCGAGAGAAGCCCCACTAAACTCGCGCTCACGGGTTTAGCACCGCGAACCCTTAGCACGCTATAATCTCTCAGACCGCGCTAGACAATTAGGCTGCGTGAAATTCTACGCCGGACTCAAAACCCAATACGAACATCGGCTGAATGCCCCCCCCCAGCCCCTGCTTAAATACGAAAAGCGCCTTTCGCTGCACGCGTGCTTGAAAAACTGAATGGAATTCGCGAGTTTTTTCTCTCTCCATTTCTCTTGCTCTCTCTCTCTCTCACACACACGCACGCACGCACGCACACACACACGCACGCACGCACACACACATGTATCATTGCGCGACAACTATAAAAAGCTACAAACTAAAAGTGCATTCTGATAGAGGGGCGTGAATAATTTAGCGCAGCCCAAGAAACTGATCTTCAGTATAGCCCTGAATTTTTGATCCCAACGCTTTCATAGACATTAGTCACAATATTTTGCCGGACCGACGTTGTATTAAAGCTACTTATACTCGAACAATGACAGAAACGCAAAACGCGAGCAACATTGCGTCATGCCGCGACGGTCGGAAAGCGAACATAATGAAAGCTGAAAAGCCAGTTCCAATGTTTGGTGCAATATCATTATCATGCGCTAGCTTTGCTCTAACCCGTTTAAATTCAAAGAGTAAAAGCATGCCACGCAATTTCATATTCGCGCACGTAATGGCAGACATATAATCATCATTTGCGCTGCCGTCTCGATATGTCTGACTGAATTAGATAAATATCATGGATAAGGACCTCGGACGCGATATGAAGCACTATTCTCATGCACGTGTAATCAATTGCAATTTGCTTGATATAAATTAAAACGTACAAAACGAAAAAGACAATTTTAAGCCAAACCCAACCTAATCCTAATCCTAACCCTATCTAGAATCAGAACCATATCTTTAAACCCAACCCCAACACTAACCCCAACCCCAATCCCAACCCCAACCCAATTCTAACCCCAATCCAACCCCACCCTAACACTAACCCTAACTATACCCCTAGCTCTACCCTAACTCATAACGAAATACCAACATGCGCCAGCATCGCTGGATAGACTTCAGACAGTCTTACACGTGGCGACTTCGCCGAGCGCGGCTCTTCGACCAACGAATCGTCGAATAATTACGACGCCGCTTAGAACGTAAATGAGCGAACGCATGTGGAATGTGCTACCGCCATTCATGCACCTCTCATTACTTGCCATTCGCGCACATCACCTAACCGAGCGAGATAAACGAGTCAAATATAACGGAACTTACTGCTAACGGCATCGACCGCTCGCTTATTCGCCGCCACCACGCATCGTACTCTCACTCGCTCACGCATGCCCCACGCCTAGACGTTCCCCGGTTTTTACTTTGCCTTTCGTCGGAACCCCCGCGATTCGATTTAAATTTGACACGAAATCTCGGCATTTGCCGACGTCGCTGGCGACGGTAATGCGGCCGACGCACGCGACGTTTTATTAGCGGCTGGCGTGCGTCGGCAAAACGACGTCGGCATGATTTTGGCGCAATTCGCCGACGAGCACGTACGTCTCCGCGCAGCGTCCACGCGATTTTCCGCGATCCAATTACGAAGCCTTCTAACCGCACAGGTTGAAATTATAACCGCGCGCCGCAAATACACATGTCGTAGCGAGCGGGCGCGTTGAGTTAAGAAATTATTAGACAAAAGTAAACGCGGGGTTGATCGGACGATTCAAGTAAATGTAGTGCCCGCAGCAAACAGTCGGCGATAATAA
>NW_014577123.1:189431-191931 GCF_000485595.1 Priapulus caudatus | reverse complement strand
GGCGTATCAACGACGGCAGGCGGGAACCTCGTGAAAATTATCCGAGACACATTTTAGCTCCTCTCGGCAAAGTCACCATAAAAGCAATCTTCCCTCTCCACTACACTTTCTTTTTACCGATTTCTATTTTCGCCTCGCATCCGCTTTCGTTCGGAAAGACGCGTCGTCGGCTGCGGCCATTCAAAGCGGAAGAAATCCTTCCACTCCGTCTTTTTCCAGCGACGTCGGACATTTTAAATATAGAGAGCGCGGGCCACAGTAAACGTCCTGTCCCGTATCGCCGTCTAGATGTATATTTGCACTCGACGAATCGCAAACGGTCACGTCTCTCCAATTTCGATTGTCTCCGTTCATAGGCGAGCCGCAAATTCTGCGCGTCCGGGCATTCGAATTCTTCTCTCTCTCTCTCTTTCTCTCTTCTCTCTCTCTATATATATATCATACGCCTCACGCCTCATCTTACCAATGAGCAGGCGGTTAGAATGACAGGTGCTTTCGAGAATTGCTAAGTTTCGCCGCCAGAAAATCTAATTGAACACGACTCCATGAACCTGTAGTATACCCGCCGCCCCGCCCGCCCCCACCTCCCCCCAGGCCGATCAGCACACCGACGCGCTCTATCAGGGCAGGATGGACGACGGATAACGCTCGTACATCGGCACGGTTGCTCGTGCCAGTGAACTATTACAACAATCACGACGCACATGGGATCACGAGAGCAAGATGCCTTCATAATTAGCGACGCGAGATTACTGGTCGAATATCGACGCGCTCAGACTGCATCGCAAAATCATTGCAGTAACTCGAAGATCGTGACACGCTTAGCAGCCGCGGCCTCATGCTCAGCGTACAGGTGGAGGATAGCATACCTTCGTCAGTTAAACCATCGGGAGAGCACCAACCCCCCAGCGTATCCGAGTATTCGATCTTGTCACCAGCTAGACGCCATGTTATCGCGCTAATATTCCCTGACCACGTCTGCGGCGTCGGGACTTATTGCTGCCCGAATTTTCGATGCTAAACGCGGAGTAACTAATGCTAATGCCTAAATATTACTATATACTAAGCTGCTAAATACTAAATGAACTAAAACATGCCGGAATACCTAAGACCCTGATGATCAGTTGCTTTATCCGAACATGCTGCGATTTTGTCAGGGCTTTCCCAGAATGTTCGTGTCTGACATGTGCCCTTTATCCGCGGGGAGTACCACATACCCATGCTTTATCAGGACAATGTTACCCACTACCCACCGCTTTATCCGGGACCTGTTACCCACTACCATGCTTTATCCGGGATGTCTACCCACCTACCCATGCCTTTATCCGGAATGTTACCCACGCTACCCATGCTTTATCCGGGATGTACCCTACTTACCCATAGCTTATTATCCGGAATGTATACCCCACTAACCACCATGCTGTATCCCGGGATGTTACCCACTACCCCACCGCTTTATCCGGCACATGTTACCAGCTACCCATTAGCTTTATCCGCGGATGTTACCCACTACCCATGCTTTATCCGATTGATGTTACCCACTACCCATGCTTTATTCCGGAACTGTTACCACCTACCATGCTCGTACTCCGGATGTACCCACCTACACCTCACCGCATTATCACCGGCAACATGTTACCCACTCCACGCTTTATCCGGAATCGTTACCCACTACATGCTTTATTCCGCGGATGTTACCACTACCCTACGCTTTATCCGGAAGTGTTACCACTACCCATGCTTTATCCGGAATGCTTTACCCACCTACCCACTTGCTTTTATCCGGGATGTTAACCCACTTACCCTGCTTTATCCTTGGGCATGTTACCACCTACCCATGCTTTATCCGGATTGTTACCACTACCCATAGCTTTATCCCGCCCGGCATGTTTAGCCCACTAACCCCATGTTTATCTCGGAATGATTAACCACTACCCACGCTTTAATCCGCGGATGTTACCCACTATACAGCAGTTTATTCCGCGGAGTTACCGCACGTACCCATGCTTTATCCGTGTGATGTTACCCACTACCCACGCTTTATCCGGGATGTTACCCACTACCATGCTGTTTATCCGGGATGTTACCCACTACCCATGCTTTATCCGGGATGTTACCCACTACCCATGCTGTATCCGGGATGTTACCCACTATACCAGCAGACTGTCTATACGTTACAGTTACAGACACAGTTATAACCGCTATACGTTACAGACTGTCTTTTTTATTCGGAATGCTGCCAACTTTGCCAGTGCCTCATCATTCGCTTATTTCGGCAACGCGACAAGCCATCCATATTCTATTATCGAAGGCTCTTGATCGGCTGCGCGACAGCAAAACCTCATTTGCTCTGAACGTCACAGCTGTCGCCGAATAATCCTGGGTAAGTCGGTCGACACTGTGGGGAGGCTGGAGAGAGGCGGGGAGGAAGGCGGGGAAGGAAGGCGGGGAGGTGCGGGGAAGGAAGGCGGGGGAGGTGCGGGGAAGGAAGGCGGGGGAG
>NW_014577123.1:187229-188386 GCF_000485595.1 Priapulus caudatus | reverse complement strand
CTCTCTCTCTCTCTCTCTCTCTCTCTCTCTCTCTCTCTCTCTCTCTCTCTCTCTCTTCTCTCTCTCTCTCTCTCTCTCTCTCTCTCTCTCTCGCTATATATATATAGCTCCCACATAGCTGTTGGACATTCTCGTATACTTGATATACTTATAAGTCGAACGGAGGCATGCCTGCTATACGTGCACTCACATATTCCGTGTATTTCGGATGTGCTTGTGACGTTTATGTCGACATTTCACACGAAACCGATCGAGCAACGATAAAATTACGCCGATCATAAAATAAACACCACCCCATATGACGTTTATTCTACGTATAGCCCCGCATGATTTTCACTGACACATGAGTTTAACTGAGACACTGATACACTGCATCGATAATATATGTATATGTAAATATCGATTACGTAACAGGTATGCCCTTGTGTGTAGAAGTTGTATATATATGAACTATATAGTCTTGTGACCAATGACGTCATACAGAACATGCTACATACACATATACAGACTTTAAACGATTTTAACGAGTGTAAACGTCCCCACGGCCGACACCGTAGACGTCGATAAGCTAGATTTCTAACGACTTGCGCAGCCACTCTATTGCAATATACGTATCACTGAACTAAGATGGCTACGAACAACGAGTCTCGGTGGGATATATTGTCAGCTAATCGCATTCGCTCATTCTTAGAATGGAAGCGACGCAGCCACGCGCACATAATGACGAGCAATCTATAATGACTCCGTAACGACCTTGTGCTTCTGCACAGCGACGTCGCCGTCACCGACGCAGCTAGACAAACACGTGCCGGGAGTCCCCCCCCCAGCTTTCCTGCAACCGATACGCCGAGACGCTCAATCGGACGCTGGGGTCGATGGGGCTAAATCTATTAAAACTCGCCCGTTCCAGAAACGATTGTAGTTGCGCGCCGGTCGCTGTACGCCCTGAGGGCCAGGCAGGCTGCATGTTGTTCAGGGTCTGTGTAGGTGAAGTGAACCGTGAAAGGCTAGAACAGGCAACGCCGGCGCCATGTTTGCGAAACGCGACGTCACGTGACCGGGACAGTGGAGCAGATGGGGTCGTTGTCGTATCAGGTACTACAGATATGTACCCGAGGTCGTTTTATGTTGTTTAGTATTATGTTTATATTTTTATA
>NW_014577123.1:182510-187219 GCF_000485595.1 Priapulus caudatus | reverse complement strand
CACTTTGTGTATACATATATGTACCTCGGGTACATATCTGTAGTACCTGATACGACAACGACCCCTTCAGCGACAGTGGCGTGGTAGCCGGAACGCTAGCGTGGGGACGAGCTACCGTAACCGAACGAGCGAGCAAGAACAATATATATTTCTAATTTTATTCGCTCGGCAGTTCATCATCCGAGTTATTGAAGATGGGGGGGGGGAGGGGAGTACACGTCGCCATAGGAATTCCCATTTCGTCGCGAGCTTACACGAGTTCGTTTGCATTTAATCAAGCAGAAGTCTACAGCTGAGAGGCAATCGGAAGTCTCAGACGCTTGAATGGGTATATATTTACAAAGATGAAAGACGGCTAATGTAGTCTACGAAGTCAACTGACATTCAGTAGGAGAACATAGTTCACATACGCCTGCCGTGTTTAAACCGCCGGCATTACTTTCGCCTTACGAGATGGCACATCTGACAGATTTTCACGGCATCAACCCGTCGAGAAACTGCTGTAGAATGCATCCTTGCATACCTAGCTAAAGTGTTGCTGCATCATTTTGACGGGAACTAATGAATTCAGGGGGCGCCGGCGTCAGAGCGCATCGAGACGGCGGCGACAGCTTGGGCAGCTGATAATTACTACCCAGTGCGCAGATGATTGCTGCCGTTGCTGCTGTCGCACCCTGCTCTCTTGTTTTAACACGCCATGCTACCCTGTGTTAACACGCCACGCTACATGTGTTAACACGCCACGCTATCCTGTGTTAACACGCCACGCTACCCTGTGTTAACACGCCACGCTACCCTGTGTTAACACGCCACGCTACCCTGTGTTGACACGCCACGCTACTAATTGTGCCTCTATATACCTAGGTGCATGTATATTCACGCGATGCCGTGTCCGTCTATCTGTCACGCACCTCATCATGTTATGCGTCAGGAAAGGAGTCTGGCAGCAAACAAGATTCTCGTAAACGCACCTGTGTCACCAGCGCTAACTATTTCGAAGCGCATTTTAAAATTGCTAGCACATTATATAGCGAGCAGCGAGCCAGCCACCTGAATTAGTATCAAGAGTACATAATAGAAGAGCTCCTATTATGTGCTCTTGATTAGTATGCTACAGAATGCATTGTCGGGTTAAACGCTCTATAGAGAGTTCCGCGACTTGCACTAAACATAGCAATATTACCTACAATCCCGTGCCGCCGGCCATACTGGTAGTCAGAATTGCGAACACGTGTTACCGATATGCGCAATCTAGCGATTTTACATCGATAGATTGTACATACGATAGTGTTATTATAGTAATCTATAATTAGTAGTAAGTGGATTCCGGGTTTGCACATAGGTTTACCAGCACGTGTTGGGGTGCTAGAGTATATGATTGTGCAGACCCGGTTTTACAGGGTGTTGCAGGCAGGTTTATCAGCGTGGGTTGGGGTGCTCCGCTAGAGTTCAATGAGATTACACAGGTCCGGTTTTGCAGGGCTTTGCATGCAGGTTTATTAGCGTCGAGAGATTGCACGCAACACATTTGTTCATGGACTTGAGTTTGTTTACATCGCGAGTGTTCAGAAATTTCACCGATTTTACTGCATATAGCTATCAAACGCAGCGTTTTATAACATTTGGTGTATGCACATTTGCCAACTGTCTGAAGTGTACGTAGTATGGACAAGTACTTTGATTCAATAGACAACGTAGCCAAAGCACGTTATCTCGAGAAAATTGCGTGCATTGGGAACCGACACCCTTACGAGAATGGAGCGAGGACCACAACTTCAAGTGCCCATCACGTACTTATTTAGATCTCGTGAATTGACTACCTAACATTCTAGCCGAGACCATTTTATACTCTCAAGGACTTTCAGAACCACAAAAGCCTGGATGCCTACGATCGACTGTTCTGCGGTTGGGTTAGTGGTGTATCAGTCTACATCTATCATGTGAACAGTGAGAGTCTCATCTACGTATTCCGAGCACGTGTTATGCACTCCCAGTCTCTGATTATACCATCTCTCTATCCGTGCATGGGTCACGATAAAAGAATATAGGACTGGCATCATGTCAGCACACTGTAATTGTAAAGCCGGGCTTGGTGAATTCTGTTCACATGTTGCCTCGTGCTATTTTATGTAGACTATGCTGCACGTACAAGAGAAATCACCCCCCCCCCTCAAACAGCTGTCTACTGGATGCCGGCGATATATGTATATAAGTGTAAATATGTAGCGGCGTGCGCCGTGCGTGCTGTGTACCTATGTGTTGCAGAGGAGCATTTGACCGGCATTTACAGGTAATTATCGGCAATACTAGGCGAAAGAGAGTAGAGAAACATTAAGACATTGGTAGTAAATACATTTCGTGTTTATTCAGCATTGCTTTTTTATTGAAAATGCTCCAAAGCGTCTGTGGTCGGCCTGGTCTCTCGTCACTTTACCTTGTGTTGTGATCACGCTAGGCAGCCTAAAAAAGCTGTGTGGCTCTCTCTGATACCGATTGCTGCAGTTGACAACACAGCAGGAGAGCGGCGTTGTGATGAATTGGCTTAATAGGCGAATAAAATGAGCAGAGGTGCGTTGCTCAATGTACTTGTACCATGCCTGAACTGGTTTCTGGAACCGTCATGGCCGGCGGCGTTGCATTGTGGGTAATTTGTAAATTCGTCGAGCCCTCTATTACTATGATATGAGTGCGCTGCGCTCGTGTGTTCGCAGTGTGACAGTCAGCCTTCACCGTGCTACAATTGCGACACACGCTGACGTTGATTCACGATTCGCGGTGACTACATGATATGACTTACCGCCAGCGGCCTCAAGAAATAAGTACGGACATCGGACTTACCTGCAACAGAGAAAATATCTGTACAGTAAGCACTGTAAGTGAAATATATTATAGTAAACGATGCAAAGAAATAGTACATGTAAGGTATATGTAGGGCTACCTAACAATATATTATGAATAAACATCTAAACCATGATTTATCAACAAACAAGTAATCAAACAATCAATAAAAACACAAACAAACCAACGAACAAACACCACAGCGACGGAACTATGAACAATCAAAACGCAAAGAAATACGAATTAAACATTCCTTACGCTTCAAAATACGGATACCGTTAATCGTCTGCTTACGAAGTCTCTACAGCTAACGAGGCAGCTTTATTCGCGAATGCACGCCCCAACCTTGACTGCTACACGCAAAATTCATTTATTTAATAGCGTATCGCACTCTTAATCACTTTACTAGTTAGTATCATTTCAGTCACGGACATTCCCAGGTCTCGAAAAGTCTAACTAAGGACATGAAATAAAAGCCGATGCGTGATTAATAACGAGGTAAGCCGAAGCACCGAGACGCTGAGTAACAGGACCCCACCCAGGTATCCCATCACTCTGCGTCGGCAGGCGAACGACGAGTAGACTCGGAGCAAACATGAGTCTCGGTTTGCAAGCGCCAGCCTGGAATAGCAATCGCGTCTCGCACGAGCTGCAGCCTGACACGGAACCCGGATCGCATTGTTCTACATTGTCCTCGGCTAATAGACAGGGTCAAAATTAAAAGGCCCTCTGGTGCGCACTGGGATGCTATAGCCAGGCTGCGTAGTGTATGTAGTACGTATGGGTGTAGCTTGCGTGCGGAGAAAGGGCAAGAGTTCTGTGAAATGTACGTCGTCGCCTTGGTGTAACGCTGCGATGAGGACGCTAACTACGTGACCCGCAATGTTTAAAGTTCCGTCCCATTACCGCTTGCGAAAAAAAACCCAGCAAACAAGGCACGCAGGCGCATTTCACTAGACATCCGTCACCGGAGACATTGAGAAGATTGTATACATGTACATGAACATTAATTACATTCAGTTCAGCCCGGAAGAAGGGTTGCTTAAACGTGCATGGGGTTTGTTACAATTTCCGGAGCTATTTATCGGGCTTCTTTAATTAGGCGTTGATGAGGATGCCGTTGAATGGCTGCCATCGCTCATGCATGCACACAGGATCAACATTATCTGGGTAAACACGATATCTAATGGCGAAACGCGGGCTCCATACCATTACGAAGCACAATAAATGTCAGCAGACACTTTCAGTGGGAAATTATATGCAAAGTGCTATTTTTTCTACGGAAGTAATCAGATAAATGGACGCCACAATGCAAAAATATACACGTTTAATCCTTCAGGAGAATGGCGCGTTGTGTATTCACTGCCGTAAATATTCCCCTTCCCCCCCGGTCCGAAATAACATGCATGTATTCAGCCTACGCGCATGATTAATACAGAGTTATGATGTCATTGTAATATAAGATAAATTGTCATTACAACTGGTATAAATAAGTCATTTTGCGTGTCGTTAATAATTTACGTTTGCTCGCGCCTTGTTTTCTCTGGGCGGAGGGAAAAATTCACCGCTGGGGAGCGCGAACGCTATTTCTCGCACCCGTTATTCACACGAAAAAGCCTTCATGTCACACGGCATTACACATAATTAGAAGTCAACGGCACGCGGGACCCGGCGACGGATGCAAAGTCAGTGGATCACCAGCGCGTCTGCAATACACACACACACACGCGCGCGCACGCACAGAACGTATGCACGTACGCACGCACACACATACATACATACATACATACATACATACATACATACATACATACATACATACATACATACATACATACATACATACATACATACATACATACATACATACA